>NC_134489.1:86734534-87034534 GCF_040206685.1 Ascaphus truei | reverse complement strand
CCTTTCAGAAATGTATTGATTAAAAAAACATGCAGATAGAGTCCTGACAGATCCTCTAACATGTTTCACGCACGTTAAAGGATCTGTCAGGACTCTATCTGCATGTGTTTTAATCAATACATTTTTGAAAGGTCATATTAGTCCAAAGTTGCATTTTTTTCGGTTGTGCACCGGTTCCTTCTCAGATCCACAAACCTGCCTGTTCCCATTATCTCTTAGCATACAGTGCTTCCACTGAAGCCAGGAATTCTGGGTAATGACATGCAAAAAGCACTCACAGTGTGTCCCTTTATACGGTGTATATACACAAAGAAAATAGGGTTACATGTATGCAAATCTGGTTCATGCAGACATGGTATACATATGTTCTGTTTATGGCCTGTAAGGACAGTTTAAATAATGTCTTACTATTTTCATTTCCAGATTTGCAACGTTTGTCATTAGAATGAGTGATGCTTGGGGTGTTGGTTTCCACCAACATTCATTAGATAATTGCAAGGCTTTTGAGTAGTCCAGGGTAGAGATGGGCTAATTCACCGAAATCCGTTTGCCGGATTTTCGCTGATGTTACCCCCAAAATCCGCTTTGCCATTTAAAATCCGAAAACGACTTTGGACAGTTTCACTCCGCAAGGATTCCTGAAAATCCGTCATTAGATACAACCCGTGGACGAATTTGTAGAATCCAATCCCCGGATTCAGCAATTGCTGAATCCCCAGATTGGATTCTACAAATCCATCCATGGGTTGCGAAATACGCGGAGTGTATTCGTAATAGTAATAAAAAAAATCCACAAAACGTGAATCACCCTTTTTGACATTACACCAACTAGTGTTCCAGCACTCACTGACTCAAGAAAAGTATCAAACAGGGAATATGCCAAAAAATGGAAAATGTAATGTAAGCACAAGATAACAATATACTTGGAGTAATGTCACACAAGCGGGTAATAAAGAAGTGGACCCTAACTATAGGTGGTGTGGGGAAAAACAGGGAAGGGAGAGATACACACAATAGGAGAGAATGTGGGTGGGGTGTGGGGGGAAAAAGTAGTTTTCTACTTTTTGCTCAACACTACTTATGCTCGTGCCGGTTCTGGACAATACCTATTGAGCTTTAACAATGTTATATTGATTTCATCATTACTATTATCTGGGGAGTCTGCTCAGCTGGTTGGGGAAACAGGGTTTAGGGAAGAACCTTGTGGTCCTTTTGGGCCTGAGGGAACGGGCCTGAGGAAGGAGTCTTCACCCCGAAATGTTGCCCCCGTAATTACCCTCCTCCCACCCCCTTTTTTTCCCCCTCCAAGCTCTATCAACTTGGAGTGACATAGAGGAAGGTTGGTACAGTGTGTTCTCAAGATCAACAATATGGATATATGTATATATAATATTTATGGCCCGAATGAACAGAGCCAACCTTTCCTCCAGAGTGTAACTGATAAATTGTTGAAAGAAAGAGGAGGTAACCTAATTGTGGGCGGTGTTTTTAACGCTGGCAGTGATCCATTTTTTGATACATCTTATCTTAATCAGAGAAAAGGAAAATCAAGATCTGCACAGAGATGCATATGGCTGTTACAAGAACATTGGGTTTGTTAGACTGCTTGAGGCTATTTAACCCTACTGAGAGAGAATATACCTTTTTCTCTCTCCCGCATAACTGTTTCTCAAGAATAGACTATATTCTAACAAGCGACCATATGATGGACAAGGTGTCTGCAGTGGCGATTGAAGATATAATCATATCAGACCACGCACCAGTATGGTTAGAGATAAATTTAGGATTTAGGGAACAGAAAAATAGAATCTGGAGATTTCCATCTTATCTTCATAATAATGAGGAGTTTAAAGCTTTCCTCCTCAATAACTGGTACTATTTCCAGGAAATAAATGCTATTCACCAAAATGAGGGGGCATTGCATTGGGAAACCGCTAAAGCGATAATGAGAGGTAAGATTCTAACATACATGAACAAACGTAGCAAAGAAACAGAATACATTCAATCTAGCAAGGAACTGAACAGGACGTTCTGTCAAACAAACCCGCCTCCCCCCCAGAAAACAAGGACAAATACATGGAAGCAAAGAATGTATGCGAAAATGGCTTCACAGAAAGGAACAAAAAAAGCTCCAATTTAGAGACCTTAACATTTATAAGTACAGTAACAAGGCAGGTAAATTATTAGTAATTAATATACGAGCTACACAGCCAAAACACATACATAGGATGCGTGAAGCTTAAGGTGAAATAACATCAGCTCCTGAAGAAATATGTAGAGTGCCCAGGGACTTTTATCAAAATGTGTAAACTACCAGTGAGCAGGATGATGAAGCTCAAGACAAGATTTTACAGGGATTAAAGTTCCCAAAAATAACGAATGAAGAGCAAGAAGAACTTATGCTCCGATTACCAGGGAAGAAATAAAGGCTGTCATAAAGAAACTTAAAAATGGGAAGGCACCAGGGCCTGATGTCTTTATGGCCGAATTCTATAAGATCTTGGGGGTAGTAGGACTACCCCTGCAAAATGCCTTCAAAGAGATAGTAGGCAGAGGGAAATATTTGGAAACCGGGAAAAAAGCATTCATCAGAATTTGACATAAAGAAGATAAAGACCCTCTTGTGGTTGGTTCATATCGATCCATATCCTTATTAAATCAGGATATAAAATTCTCTCAAAAATTCTGGCAGAGAGGCTAGCCGCAGTATAACCAGGTCTGATATATAAAGATCAGACAGGGTTTGTAAAGGGTAGATCTTCAGTGAAGAACACAAGAAAAGTATTAGGAGCCCTTTATTGGCCCAAATCAAATCCACAAGATAATAGGAACAATGTAATTATTTCAGTAGATGCAGAAAAAGCCTTTGATAATGTTAGATGGGAATTTTTATTTGATATACTTCAAAGATGGGAATATCGGGCACATTTCTTAACATGATTAGAACTGTGTATGAGGGTCCAAAGGCACAGATCATGGCTGGGGGAATACTCTCCCAGGAATTCAATTTATACAGAGGAACAAGGCAAGGTGTCCTTTGTCGCCATTGCTATTCAACATAACAATGGAACCATTTGATATGTACCTTAGGGATATGGCGGACTGTAAAGGCATTGAAATTGGAAATAAGGAAGTGAAGTTGACTCTTTTTGCGGATGAACTTCTGATGTTTGTCTCTAATCCGGAAACAGCAGTTAGAAAAATTTATGAGACACTTAAACAATGTGGAAAATGTATGGGGCTTATAGTTAATGCCTCCAAAACTGAGATTCTAGTGCTGTCTCACAACAATAATGTTAGGTGGGAGGTAGACCTCCCTTTTAAAATGACAAGACAGCCAATCAAATACTTGGGTCTTAATATAGATCCTGACCTAGAAAAAGTGTACACAAGCAATTTTAAATCAATCATAACCAAAGTGATTAAAGAGCTGGAAAGCTGGCAATGCTTCCCATTGAATTTAGCGGATAGATGCCAACTCGTTAAGATGATCAGCTTCACTAGGATTATATACCCTTTCCAGATGCTGCCTATCCTGGTTCGCCATGCAGACATAAAATTGATTAATAGTGCAATAGATAAGTTTATATGGAAACAAAGGCGGAAATAGAATTGCAATGTCAAAACTATTTCTCCCAAAGGAACTTGGTGGAGTGAGTTTACCTGACATTAGAAAATACAATTTGGCATGCATAGCCAGGCATATGGGAGACTGCCTAATGGACAAAGAAATATACTCCTAAACGAAACTTGAGGAGCAAATGGTGCTCCCAATGACACTGAAAGAGATCCTACACACGACTTGGGGAAATATACCTTTAGTAATTAGAGGAAATCCACTGATAAAACATACATGAGCCACGTGGAAGACATTGAGAAAAAAGTGTAGAATGTCTTACAAAAGAACCAAATGTCTGCCTATACAAGATAACATGAAATTTGAACCAGGTCTATCTCAAAATATGATTAAGGCATGGGAAACCGAGGGAATAAAAAATATAGGGCAGCTGGTAGATACAGAACAGGAACGCTTTATGTCATTTGAAGAGCTCAGAGTTTAGAAGGAATTCCCACAATCTCACTATTTCCCCTACATGCAGATCATACATTACTGTAAGAGACTAGAGAAATTAGAGTCTAAGAAAGAGATATTAGTTACTTTAGGACTGAAAATAATATTATATAATCAATCTCTGAATTATAGGATTGGATTCGAGATAAAGACCAGGCAAGTAATTGCAAAAAGTGGCAGCCAAGTGTAACCAGGACTTCCCAGAAATATCTGAGATTGGCTCTTTGCTGGTAGGATTAGGTAGAACCAGGAAAATAATAATATCAGAGACATGGAGGGAATTACAATTTAAATAACTACATTGAGCATATTATGCGTTTGATATCCAATATAAACAGATAGAAAAGGATAAAAATAAATTCCCGAAGTGTCTGCTTATTAAAGCGGATCTAAAACACTGCTTATGGGAATGCCCATGTATATCTGATTTTTTGGGACCAGGTTCTAATATATATATATGACATGACAAAAGTGGTAACTGTGAAGGAACCTCTATCGGTTTTATTTGGGAACATTGAGAAGTGGACAGAAGTTAATGGGGATTTAGGAATCCCAAGGATTGCTGAAATTATACTCCTGGCAGCTAGAAAGTGTATGCAATGGGGGAAGAATGGCCCTCCAAACTTGGAAATGGTTAAAACATATCTCATTCAGCTAATGACCTCAGAAAAAATGAGACCAATAAGGAACAAAAAAATGAGAATTTCTTTACAAAATGGGAACACTATATTGACCCCCAACCACAGAGTGAAAAAGACCAAATATATTAGGCTTTTGCACACACATCCTGGAGTCTCTTGCGGCAAATTGCACAAGTTCATAGATGAGGTACTGTAAACATAGGGAGAAAAGAAACAGGTTAAACAGGTATCAAGACAGTAGAACAGTATATCCGATGCTAACGTCTGCAATGTGTGGCTGACTAAAGTTATGTTTTGTACATTCTGTGAGTTAATTATTTAATTTAAAAATTGTGTATTTTTGAGTTAAGTTTGAGCATCTGATTTATACCTTTTTACTTATATATTTTTTTTCTTTTAAGTATTACTTAAACATGGACAATTGTAAAGATGCGTTGAAATCTGTCATGTTTACCAGCAATTTTCGAAAGTCAATAAAAAGAACAACGAGAAAAAAAAAGCATTTTAATGTCTAAACAATGTTTTAAATCAGTATGTCAGATACAGTATTGTGTGTCACATCACTGCCAAGTGTTTTGGAACTGGACTTGCACTTGGAATTGACTGATTATTATCTGAAATCTACTGTGCGGTTTGTTTTCTTTCTTAAGGCTCGTTACCTCATGCATCCTATTATTACTTTGTTTTCTGCCTTATTTTTGTCAGCACAGTAACGCTGACATAAACTGCCATATTCAGATATTGTTCTTATCTTAGCCTTTGTCGTTTTGTATCAATTACTGTACTGTTAAGATTACTTTAATGGGGTTGATAAATATAAAGGCACACAACTGTAGTGTGCCATATACTTGATGTCTGCTTTAGGCCCGTATTCAGTATGCACAGTTAATAATGCATTAACTTCCATTTAAGTGGATGGAAGCTGCAGCATCATTAGCTGTGCATTGCCCTGCTTCTTACGGAAAAGAGATCTGACCCATATTCTATACACTGTACATTTTAGAGTGTGGCAAAACACAGTTAGCAATGCATTAACTTCCATTCCCTTTAATGGGTGTTAATGTATTCCTAACTGCATGTGTTGTCCCATGTTTCACCCTACTTAATAGAGAGGCTAGAGCGATATTTTAAATGTAAGTCGCCAAGGCAGATATTCATTAAACTGTAAAGGAGTTTCCGTGCGATAGTGCCCCGATCTGCGGTTTTTTGCAGTTTAACCCTTCGAGTGTCGGAGAGGTCGTGGTGCTTGAGTGCCATTTCCCCTCCATTACAGTGCGGTCACGTGACTGTGGTGGCCATTTTGGAGGAAATGGAGGAGGAGCGATCCTTCTCCACCATTTCCTTGCTGGTTGGGTCACATCTTGTGCTGCATAAGAATGCAGGATGTGATCTGAGATCAAAAAACACCCTCCCTGAGCATAATGTAGTGCCAGCTCAGATGACGTAGTGATTACGTTCTGGGGCACCCAAAGAGTTAATCAATAAACCCTTAGGCCTGGGACATTGTGCAGGGAGGAGCGCTGGGCAGCTATGACGCTCATGCTCTCCTGCTCAAGCAGGAGATTTTTCTTGTCCCTGCATGAGCGTCAGCGAGCGCGCTTGTGTGCCGGGTGGGAGACTTTCGGGAGGCGGGCCTGGAAGCGGAGCGGGAGGCGTGGCTAGCGCATCACGGCACCGATGTCACGGACTGCCATTGGCTTCTGGCAGTCACGTGACCGGCCATGCGCTTCCCTCAGCGGGAAATCTAAAAGTTGTCTGTCGGCAGAAATTCCACACTCCTGTGGAAGCGTGCAGAAGCTCCGTCTAAAGCCGCGCTGATAGGGATAATGTTTCCCCTCAGCGCGCCTCAGCACGGTCTTTTTGACCATGTCCGAGGCCTTAAGGTTAAAGTCTTTATCAGCCCGATTGCTGCTGATTGGGCCGTTTTGAGCCAAAATTAGAATTTAGGACGAAAGGGGCCTCATTGGCCACTTGGGCGGATATACAGTACAGTACAGTAGAATAAGCCACTACTGCTTCACCATATGGAATGGTTATTAGGGGAATTAGAGAGGAGTTACATGATACATATGTAAATGTGGTGTCTCCGGTCATTACATTTTTTACTTTTATAGCATCAGAAAAACGCTTCAAATTTTGACTTGGCAGAAATTCTTCTGATTAAACTGCTTTTAATTCAAAATTCTATACGTGGTTTTTGTTTTTATGAAACAGTTGTGTAGTATTAGATATTACTCACTGCATTTCTTTTCTTCTCCTCCCTCCCCCATCCCCACTCTTTATGCCCCTTTTAATGATTTTGAATGCATTCAATCGTGGGGTTGCTATAGCAACCATTTATAAAGCAACTGCACTTTATCTTTTGAAATAGGCGGCCATATTGGGTGTCCCTGGAAGCCGGATCTTCGCTGATCGATCACGGGAGAATGGATCGATCGGCAGCATAGATAATTGCATTTACCATAAATTTAAGGAACTGCTTCATTTATTAAACAGAAAATGGGCACAATGCTCCTTTAATGGCTAACAAAATCAAATGTAAGACACAATTATCTTACTGTACATTAGAGCAGATGCAGTTTTTTTGCTGTGCAGTGCATTTAGGTGTTGTCTTGGTGATCTTTATAGTTCCCTAATATTTTATATTCTATTTAGGCTAACTTTAACAAATATTTAGCCAGCACTAATATTGCAAACACTGAACTATTAGATACATCTGTTATTCTTCGAAAATGCTATTTTCAAGGGTTTCCTTCCCATTTTCCATTTTAATGAACGTGTTATTTTTTTGATATTTCATGTTTTCTGCAGTGATCATTCCCTTTCTATTAAATGCAAAGCCATTCTGGATCTATCCAGATTTGTATATTTTTGACCAGTTTTAAAGCAGCAGTCCAAGCTGCCGTTTTTTTAATTTTTACATTTGTTCCCCTTTAATATGTGCATCAATACAATCCAAACAATGATAAGTAATTAGCTAAATTGCCGATCAATCTTTTCTCCTGTGATAGATTGATGAAGATTCGGCTCAGGGGTTCACTAATTGTCTGTCAGTGCAGCAGAAGAGGACGAAAGATGCAAAGTTCTGTGGGCAAGATCATGTGTAGAAGGAGAAACCCGGGCACTGCCTTTGAATATGATGTGGGTGGGGAAATATAAACAGATAAAATGTCGACCTTAGAAGTTCATAAAGTCTCCCTCCGCTTCTTTGTCTCTTCCTGTGACTCTAAGAAACCCAAAAGGATCTATCCATGTTCCTTAGTGTTGTAGGGATTGTGGCAGGACGGCCTCATGGCGGGGTCAGAAAGACACAAGATACGATGGGAAACGGTAAACTATAGTGGTTTATTATCCACAGCAAAATAATTACGGGTGCACTATCCCTTTAAGAAACTACTTTCTTGAAAATTAAAGCCTAGTCCCGTTAGGGACACTAACTCACTTCTTGAGCCCTTACTAACAGGACAGCCAGCTAATCTGGTCATGCCCAAAACATGCTATACAAAGGATAACGATACGTATAAGAATAAAGTCTTATCTGTTTTGCCGCTCCAGTAGCAACAGGAACATGGTTCCAGGGAGCAGGCTATGTCCAGCCTCGCAGCGATCTGTATCTTTATCCTGGGTTGGGGTCCCAGCTGGTCCCAGCAGCCTAGCTCCTCGCAGGACTGGGGGACCAGAGCAACAGCAACGGCTTCCTAGCCGGGAGAGTTCTCTCCACCTTCCTGTGGAAAAACAAGCTCTCTGTGTGTGTCACTTCCTGCTTTTAAACCTGCAGTCTCTCAGGCCTCCTGCTTAATTAGGCTGCAGGTGTGCTTCTTTCTGTCTGAGGAGATTAACACTCTGTGAACTGGCTGCAGCGTCTCTCCATTCACTATTCCAGCCTACTGAGTTAGTGACTCTGTCACATATCCCTCTCCCCAGCGAAACATTGTCCTGTGGAGCGGCCCGTGCACCATTCCCGTGCACCAGCATCTTTGGCGAAAACGTCTGACGTCGGCCCTTCCCTCCCCCTTTTTTTTTTCTTGCCTTCCAATTTAGGCATTTTCTTTTTGGGGTAATTACCAGGCCATCTGGGCTGGAGGACTGGTACCTCACTATCTCCTTGTGTTCAGAGACTCCTTCACCCTGTAGAAGAGCCTTGACTTCGGTCAGCTCATTGCATACTCTTGCCAGTGACTGTTTGGCTTTTTCCTGTGACGACAGCAACTCCGCTTTAGCGGTGATGGGTTTTGGAACTTTTTCCATCAGCATACCTTCAGTGTTGAGTTTCACATCCTTTATTTTCAGAACTTCAAATTGGGTGGGGGTCTTTTTAACCCCAAGTGCACCCCATGATGCCTCTCTTTTACAGTCGGCAGATTCGAAGGCTTGGGCCTGTCTTTCTTGTCCCCTTAACTTACTCCGTTGGGAGTGTTGCTGAACAAACTGTGAGGTCTTTCTCATCTTACCAACATGGACACTCTTTAGTCCCATTCTCGACTGTCCCTTCACAGCGGCTGCCTTCCTTGCAAGGAAACCACTATGGGTCCCATAGTACAACTGGCTTCTTACTGTGCTACTACATAGCACCTTGGTCTTCCCATCCTGTGCCTTGTGAAAAGTAGACTGTAACACTGCAACGGTATTGCAGTCACGCTTCCTGGTGCGCCTCACTTGCTTTATCTCTACCACCTTTTTTTCCATGGACTGCTTCTGTGACCCAAGGATCTGTCTTAGGGTTGTAACCTCTTTCTCCAACTTCAGCTGAGGCATCTCCTGCTGGGCAGCATTAGAGTCCAACGTAGCATCCTGCTCAGTTTTCAGAGCCTCGAGTATCTTATCCAGGTCACGCTTTTGTTTCTCTGCCATCTTGCGGCCAGCACGCTCAGACTCCAGGTCCTTCCTCAGGTCAAGAAGCTGTCCTTCTGCATTTCTTTTTTCACTCAGTGCAGCTGCCAGTTCATCTTCTTTGGCATCGAGTCGCGATTTCACATCTCCTAGCTGGTTCAGCGCAAGTCTTAAGTCTGTTTCTTTCGCTCTATTTCTGACCTGCCACTGCCAGTACTCCTCCCGGACCTTGTCCAGCTCCAGCTGCAGTCGGGCCATCTCATTGGACGTGTGGTCCAGAAGCTTGCGGGTATCAGCCATCTCGGTTTCATAGCGCAATGACAGGCAAGCCACCTGTCGGACGGTCACCTTCTCCCGCTCGGCGAGCTGTATCTTGTGCTCAGCAACCTGCGTTTGCAGCTCTTCAATTTGATCCTGAAAATCCCCTCTTAGGGCCCTCACCTCTTCCTGGTGCTTGCTCTGGGCTTGCGTCAGCTCCTCCTTCATCTTTTGGAGCCCTGCAGTTTTTGTCACCAGTATCGCTGTTGCTTCTGTCTTCCAGGCTTCTTTCACCTTGGTATACTGACTCATGGAGATGGAGTTGCCTCCCTGCTTCTCCAGCTCTTGCTCCAGTCTTTGGACCTTCTCATGTTCCCTCTCATACAGAATAACCTGGCTTCTAAGCTCCGCCTCCAGCGATGCTCTTGTGGTGCTCAAGGTGATCTTCAGCTGCTCCAGGGCGAGGCATTCTTTTTCCAGCATTTTCTCTGCATTCTGCAGAGCAGCCTGTACTTCATTTTTTTCTTGCGCCAATTGCGTCTTCACTTTCTGCGCTTGGTGAAGCTTCTCAGTCCCATCACTGACCTGACCAATCAGGTTTAAAACCTCTTCCTTCAGGTTTATATTCTCCATTTTCACAGTCTCTATATCCCTTAGGACCATTTCATTGGCTTTCTTCAAAGTATCCAGCTCTGCCCCTAGCGATGCTCTTGTGGCATACAGCGTGGCCCTCAGTTCCTCATGCTGTTCTGTGGGGACATACTGGGTACTCAGCCGTTCCTGTAGCACTCGCTGCTTCTCCTTGGCTGCTTGCAGACTTGCATGTAGCTCTTGCAGCTGGCTCTGCCATAAGTGCGTTGCCTGTGTGTGCTGCTGCAGGGAGACACATTGTACTGTATCCTCTCTGCATTCTGCAGTGCTTCCTGCACCTCTAGCTTTTCCTGGATCAATTGCTTCTCCACTTTTCCTGCTTGGTGGAGCTTCTTATCACCTTTACTGATTTGGTCAGTCAAGTCTGAATTTTTCTGCGTCAGTCTTACATTCTCCTTCTTTACAGTCTCTAAATCCCTCAGGGCATTCTCATGGGTTTCCTTCAACATACCCAGCTCTGTGTTTAGACTGTGGCCCTCCTGGCGTGAGAGCTCCAGCTCTGTTTTGAGCGCGCTAGCTTCTTGGTGAGAAACTTCTAAGTCTTTGATGAAGTTTTGCACATCTCTCTGGGACATCTGATAGCATAGTCTCCAGTCAGGACTTGTTCTCTCTGATTCCATGTTAGCAATTGCGGTGTTGGCCTTATTCAAACTTGTCGTCAGCTCCTCCAACTCACTCCGCAAGAGATGCTCTGTTTTCTTTAATGCCGCATACTCTTGTATAGCTGGGAGTATACACCTCTGTACCTCGGCATTAGCTTCTCGCTCCCTATTCAATTGTTTCTGCAAGACATCATAATCACGCTGGGCAGTTTGGAGTGCAGAAATTAAGGCCTCTTTTCCCTGGATCAAGGATTCAGCTTCCCTTTGCTCCTCCTTTTCCTTTGCCACCGTTCCTGTGACAATTCTGCCCATCACTCCGGTCTGCAGCACATCTCGGTGGCTTGCTGACGCCTGTTGTCCTGATATCGCAGGCTCAAGTGGTTCGGTCACTTCCTCTGTGACTTGAGAAATATTTTTATTTTTCTTCTTTCTCTTTGTTTTATTAGTTCCAGAGACATCAGTGGTACTGGGCACACACACACTGGACACTTTTGCAGCTTTCATCTGCGGGTACGTCTCTCTTCTCGGGCCACATATGCGTCGCCATCATGATCATCATATGGCCTGAAGGGACACTGTTTTGTATGGTTATGTACATTGCAAAACTGACACTTGACAGCGGCCATTTTAAAACCCCATTTTTTGTTTGCTTTTTTTTCACACCCGACGAGGCAGACTTTGCACAACACACGTAAGTTGTACGAGCTTTACAATCTTTGAACCTTCTGGGTTCTTCTTAGGGCAACATCTTTGCCAAAATTCATTTTCACTTTCTTTTTTTTTTACCAGACAGGGCAAACTTTCCTCACAGCACTTGCTAGCTGCAAATTCACTCACTTCAGCAAAAGGCATTAGCTTTACACAGCAATCCTTTCATACCCAACGGGGCAAAATTTACACTCAGCGCTTGCTAGCTGTAACTTCCATGCTTCAGCAAAAAATCATTTTTTTTTTCCGCTTGAGTTCAGTGTCTCAACACATCTTCATCTACTGACCCCCAGAGGCATAGCATCCCACTTCTGACACCACCTGTGGCAGGACGGCCTCGCGGCGGGGTCAGTAAGACACTAGACACGATGGGAAACGGTAAACTATAGTGGTTTATTATCCACAGCAAAATAATTACGGGTGCACTGTCCCTTTAAGAAACTACTTTCTTGAAAATTAAAGCCTACACTGGCAACCAACTTTATTCTTACTTGGCTTGCTCCGCGAATTTCAGAAGATCCCAGTGATGTGCGGTTTTGTGTCGTTTTCTCCCGGGGTATATAGCGTTATTTTCGCGGCTGTGATTTAAGCATTTTATTCCTGCTGGCTGCAATACTGCAATGCCGTGTAAAAATGCATGGGGGCGTTTGCGAGCTGTTGTCTTTAAAGCCGTCCCCTATAACCCCTAACATACAGTACATTTTTATTCATAGTGTACATGTGCAGGGGGTCTCGGGAGCTGAACCGCATTGGTTTCAGGTCGGGGGACCCCCTGCTCCCCGAGATACGGCCCCCTTTATGAGGTGCCGGTAACCCTCTGCGTTTAAAGGGCCCGATCACGTGACCGCGGCCTGTAAAGCAAACAGAGGGATACTGGCACCCCCACGATTTGTAAATACCAACATCCTGACAAATACACTTTTTATTCACAAGTAACGAAGGAAGTTTTTAATATTGATGACTTTATTCTATGTACCTCTACACATATTGTATACCTATTGGAATGTGCGTGTGGGTATCAATATGTAGGCAGAACCAAACGCAGCCTTAAAGTTCGGATTCAGGAACATGTCAGAAATATTAAAAATGGTTTTGAAAAACATAGTGTATCTAGACACTTCCTGATACACCATAATAAAGACCCGTCAAGTCTCACTTTTAAGGGGATTCAGTTGATTCCTGTAAATAGAAGAGGAGGGGACAGAGTTAAAACATTGTCTTCTAAAGAGACATATTGGATACATAAGTTAGATACTATGTCCCCTAAGGGGTTAAATGAGGATGTGGATATTTGGGCACTTTATTGAATCTTTAGCTCACCACCCCTCTGTACCTAGGGGATGTATCATTTATCTCTGTATCTCTGTTTTCCTTTCTTTATCCTACGCTTTTTTCTAGTTACATCTTTTTATGCAAGTAATGATGGTGTCTATTTTAAGTCGACTAATATTGTGTTTCTTTTATTCCAGCATGTTTTTAATTATTTATGCTAGGTTTTGTCTATATGTAAGTTTATATTAAATAGGTATTGTTTTGTTTTTGTTTTTTTGTTAATAAAGTTGTTGTTTTAAAAGTAAACTACACATCTTCCCTATCACGCAGACCATTACCTATTATAGATGATTGGTCTATCCCTAATTGGTTGACAAATAAGGTATCTATGTGAGGTATTTAAGACCTCTGGGTAATGGCCTAATTATTCCCTGAAGAAGTAGTTAATTCTACGAAACTAGTTGGATGTAACATTCTATTGCCTTATATCTGCTTACATTGGCCTTTGTCTATGTGTTGGCCTGTCCTGTTTTTATTTCATCCTGTGTGCTGTTTTGAACACTTGTGAGAGACTCTGTAAGACTGTTCAAACTTCCCTATTGAATCCACCACTGCTGTGAAGACAGCAGCAAGCTGCGTTTTAACCTCTGTGCAGAGGATACACCTGCCGAGGTACAGGAGCAGCTTCATATCGGCTTGGAAGCAGGAGCGATTTCACCGAGCCCCAGTACCAGCTGCTGAACCTGGCTGCATGAAGGGAAATCCCCTTGGGAGTGAAAAGACTGACGTCCTGCCCCAGAATCAACTGAGCTGCAGCAGCAGAGGGAAGCAAGCACCTGAATCTACAGCTAACAGCCGAGTGGTAAACAGTGTGATACACACTACATGCCTTTTACCAACCTTTTTTCATGTACGCAGATATATTACCCCCTTTTTAATTCTATAATATATTGTTGAATTTGCTTCACTATTTGGCGTTGTGCGCTGTTTTCTTTTGTTTCCATTCGCTGGGAGAATGATCCTGCTCAGAGGCCGTGAAATGGCAGAGGATTGTGGAATGCCTGCAGCTCCCGACCGCCAATATTGTTACGCTGTACCGTGAATGTCATGCGGAGGCCAATGCCCAAGCCCTGATCCTGGCCTTGACTAATGGCACTAAGGATGATGCCATTGAACTGTTGGCACAATTCCATGCCCTGAAGCAAGAGGAGGGGGAGGACTTATCTGCTTTTATCCAACGACTACAGCTGGCCCTTTGGACGCTGACATCCAAGAAAGTCATTCTGTTATCTACAATAGACACCCAGGAGGATTCACAGTATCCTTCTAGAACACCTGACTGCACCCTGTCCAGCTGGATTTCAAACAAGAGCTGGGTAAAATATACCCTGTGACTGACTTGAAACACCTGGCCCATGTGAACGCGGTGTCCTTACAAGAGTCTGACCCGGTGCTACAATTCTAGTTTGGGGATTCATCCATTCTGGCAGAATGGAAGAAACACCTTCATATTAGGCTGATGAAAGGAAGGAAGTATTCTCCACCAGTGAGCTGGACGTGAGCTGTACTAAAAGTGCTCACCACACCATTCGATTGATACCACTCCCTTCCGTGAACGATCTAGGCAAATAGCCCCTAGGGATATGGACATTGTCCCGGATATCTTGAAAGCCATGAAGGCCGCTGGCATCATAGTCGAATCCAGTAGCCCCTATGCCTCACCCATAGTGGTTGTGTGGAAGAAAAGGGTCTGTACATCTATGTGTAGACTACCGCACTTTCAACTGCCGGATGTCCCGGATCAATATACCCTACCCAAGATTGAAGAGTTCCTCAGCGCATTGTCAGGAAGTCTGTGGTTCAGCGTACTGGATCTGCGGTCTGGGTACTACCAGGTCCCCATGAGCCCGTAGGATTAAGAGAAAATGGCATTCATCTGCTAGCTAGAATTCTATCAGTTCACCCGGATGCCCCAAGGCATCTGTGGAGCCCCTTCCACTTTTAAACAACTGATGGAAAAAACCATTGGTGACATGAACCCGAGAATGCCTAGTCTTCTTGGATGACATTATCGTCATTGGGTGAATGTTGGAAGAACATGAGGAGCGCCTCCTAATGGTCCTGGAACGGTTACAGCAGGATGGCTTGAAGCTGTCCCTCGTTAAGTGCAAATTCTGCCGGTCCTTAGTCACTTACATGGGTCTCATTGTGTCTGCAGAAGGAGTGACAACTGATCCTACCCCAGTAGAAGCAGTGGTAAACTGGCCCTGTCTAGAGAACGTGGTGGAGCTCCGCTCTTTTTAGGATTCTGCGGATACCACAGGAGATTTGTCGAAGGGTACTGTATGCGTGCATCTCCAAAGCTCTGAATAGCTTACTGAAGATCTATCTGGAGGCTCTCATCAGAAAGCTATGAACCCAAAAGCATCCTTTGGCGCAAAGTGGAACCCTGCCTGCGAGGAGTCGTTCCTGAAACTGAAGAAGAGCCTTACTGAAGCTCCTGTTTTGGCCTATGTCAACCAAGACCAACCATATGTGTTACACATGGATGTCAGTTTTGATTGATTAGGTGCGGTGCTACACCAGAAATACCCCACAGGACTCAGGCCTGTTGCGTATGTGAGTCACAGCTTGACGTTGAGTGAGAAGAACTACCCGGTACATAAATTGGAGTTCCTGGCTCTGAAGTGGGCCGCCGTGGACAAGCTACACGACTACCTCTATGAGGTATCGTTTGAAGTAAGGGCGGACAACAATCCCCTTACCTACATCTTACCCTCCGCCACATTTGATGCCACTGGCCACAGATAGTTGGCTGCACTGTCCAACTTCAGTTTCACGCTAAAATATAAGCCTGCTCCAAAGAACATTGGGGCCAATGCTCTGTCCAGAAGGCTGAGACTAAATCCAGTCCCAGAGGATGAAGAATGTGAAGAAATCCCTGGAAAGTGGCCTTGTCTGAACTTCGAGTGGTGAATTCTCTGGGATGTCGATCTGATGTGCTTCCGGCTGCATACTGTTATCCGGAGGCCTTGTCCATGGCACAGGGATTTGTAATTCGATAGAAAGATATCATTGAGGCTCAAATGGAAGTTCAAAAAAGAAATTCCACGTTGATTAAGGTTGCCCCTGGAAATATGATTGCTATCCTCATGAAGGAATGGGACAAATTTCAACTGGACAATGGCCTGCTATACCGAGTAGTCCCCTATCATAACCAACCGGATAGGAGACAGCTTGTGCTTCCCAGAAAACGGCAATATTCAGTGTTGAGGTCGTTGCATGGCGACCGTGGGCATCTGGGTATGGACAAAACATTCGTACTCCTAAGGGACTGGTTCTACTGGCCAAAAATGAGTCTGTGGAACAACATTGCCGAAGATGCTTGAGTTGCATTCAGAGAAAAATACTGCCTACACAAGCAGCCCCAATGGGCCATCTGAAAAGTTATGGTCCCATGACTTAGTGCTTATGGACTTCCTGTGTATAGAGCCAGATTCCAGATGCATTGGGAATGTGCTGGTGGTAACCGGTGACTATACCCGATATGCGCTGGCTTTCCCCACTAAAGATCAGAAGGCCATAAATGGTGGCTAAAGTGTTGTGGGAAAGGTACTTTATTCACTGCGGATTGCCTAATTGGATGCACTTGGACCAGGACCGCGACTTTGAGCAGACTCATCAAGAAGCTATTGAAGTTGCTAAAGATCAAGAAATCGCAGACGACTCTGTACCACCCTGAAGGTGATGCCTTGCCTGAATGGTTTAATCGGACTCTGCTTGATATGCTGGATACCTTACGAGACGTAGAGAAGGTCAGTTGGAGCAAGCATGTAGAACACCTGGTGCATGCCTACAATTGCAGCCGGCACGAGTCCATGGGCTTCTCCCCATAGTTCATGACATGCGGCAGAGAAGTAAGGCTACCGGTTGACATACGTCTGGGAATCTCTACTGATGGAGTGCCATCTCCAAAGAGCATATCAGTTAGCAGACAGGACCACTGCTAACCTGAATCAAAATAATAAAATATGATACGACTGCAAGGTAAGCTATCGGGAGCTTCGCCCGGGGGACTAGGTCCTTCTGAGAAATTCGGGAGTGCCAGAAAAACACAAACTGGCTGGCCGATGGAGAGATAGCCCTTTCGCGGTGGATTCCCACCTACCTGGGATTCCCGTATTCTGAATAAAGGATTCAGAAGGCTGGATAAAAGTTTGGCATAGGAACCATTCACTACCCATCTCGACAATGCTGGGATCCCCAGGGGTGGAGGCGCTGCACCCCACATCCCCAAGCTCCCGATCCGCTGTGGCACAGGACTTCTGTGAGCCTGCAGGTTAGGACCATAATGTAGCAACATGCAAATCTCCCTGAGGGGGGAGGGGGGAATAGGTGTTATACTTTTTACATTATAATACAGTAAAACTGTAATTCAGCATTTTAAAAAAAAATGCTTCAAGTATTTTCTCATAGTACAGAACTGATTTATTTAAAAAAACATACACTGGCGACACACTTTATTCGAGCTTGGCTAGTCCCACGAATTCGGGTATACCCGGGTGTATTGAGGTTTGTGACTGTTTTCTGCCTGAGTGCATTGAGTTATTTTCCGGCAGGGATTGAAGCATTTTATTCCCGCTGGCTGCAATACTGCACAGTACATATATATATACTGCATTACAATTCATGAATTTATGCCATCTGGTAGACACGCGAAGCATTGCAGCCTATTAAATCCTAATCATTATCATTTAACAGATCAGCCGCCCATCATCCAGGCATGAACCCAGGCTGGGAAGGCAAATGCAACGGGGCTTGTCAGAGGTGAGGAGCGGCGCATTCCAGGTATCTGCTAGGTACATACCGGGTATTTGCTCGAATAAAGTGTGTCGGTGCAGTACATGTAGGATATTGCTTGGTCTGCAGCTTTAAATGGGTCGCTATTTCATCTCATGGGACTTCTGGGAACTATTGTGTGATTAACGATTTTTTTATACACGTGTGCCCATATTTATTCAGTGGGGCTATTCAGACACCGTATGGCCCATGAACTTAAATGGGTGTTAAGGTGTATTCTAGGGGCAGATGTCTTATGGAATAGCACTGCTAACTAAATACAAACAAATAAACAAATGTTGTATACATTCTCACATAATGTGTAACATTATGGTAACAAATATTTTATCAGCCATTGATTCTTTGACATCTGTAATTAACATAGTAAAATATTTATTATAATATATCTATTAATGTAATAATTAGGCATTTACCAAGTAATTAAATATATACAATTTTTGGACCGAAGAAAGATTAGTGAATATGGCTCCATGAGAGCATATCTCCTCTACCCTGATAACTGTATCCACTCCCGCTAACAAGACCTCACCCAAGCTATGCCACACCTATGGAATTCCCTACTCCACCCTTTATACAGTAAAACATGACCTGAGATCTTACTTCGTCAAGGAAACTTTATTTATCCCCCTGAAATCGTCAATCTTCTACCTCCTGGCTCTACCATAATAACAGTCATCTGCAGTAAAGCTATGCGAATTCCAGCTGCTTACTTCATAGCAAGTGACTCTCAGAAGCACACCAACTTTTTTCTCACCCTGTATGTTTCCTCTCCTCCTTTCTTATTGAGCAGGGCTCTCATACCTACTGTACCAGTGCATGTTGATATTTTATTATTGTTTTGTGACACCATTACTCTGCTTTTCGGAATATTTTGGCAAGTTATGTATAAATCGTTTTAAAATTTGCATTATACTTAACATACTGAAACTGTTATGATAAGAGCATAACATATTAAGTATTTTAATCTGGCACATCAGAGGTTAATGTTAATCACAAATTGACTTAAACATGTACTAATTGTTTTTTATGGGGGGTCACTGACCCTGCCTGGTTCTGTGTAGATCTAAGAATAGGGTTATCTTGGTCAATGCCTGGGTTTTCAAATGGGGGGGGGGGGAGGGAGGGATACAAATATGGCATCACAATTCTTCATTTACTTTAGTAATAAACAAAAGCCTTTTCGTATAACTTAAAAGGGATGCCTTTGGTGTTCTGCAGAATACCACGGGGTGTGGCCAAAAAGACATTCCAGACGTGTAGATTTACTAAATATAAAGATATCAGGTATCTAACAACAATAATTACAGATGGAGTCAGAGCATGCCAAACACTTCATTTTTATGAGGTTCCAAAGGACAGATATCCACTTGTCACTCAAATTTAGGTGTAAGCCAGTCAAAAATAGTCTCTTTATATGCTTCAAACTGTATTATAGTAATACAGATATGGGACATTTTATATGTCCAGGCAGATTTTTAAAAGTCTTTTTTCCCCCATTATGTCGTAAAAATGTAATGGGCTGCAGATTCATGAGAGCGAGGGTTGTGGATATGCCCAGAGGGTGGGATTATGTTGTTTCAATGGAAAGCGTTTTAAAATAAAGACCCTGCAATTGAGATATAGGGGTCTATGCACTAAGCAGCGTTACATTGCATTCGCCAGGGTTTGAATTCGCCATGTTTTTGGCGTGTTAACCTCGCTGTATGCAGGAAGGGCCTAATCCCTGGCGAATGAATGCGCCACCAACATTTGAAATAATGGCGAGTAACCTGTGACAAGTCAGCTGCCTGTCGAGAAGCTGCCGAGAAGCCGTCCCCTGCCGAGATGTGTCTGCAGCAGAGAGAGATCTGACACTCTCTCTGCGCAAACATCGGCACATTAAAAATTATTGTAAATACATTTTTATTCATAGTGTACATGTGCAGGGGGTCTCCGGAGCTGGACCACATTGGTTTCAGGTCCGGGGACCCCTGCTTCCCGAGATACAGGCCCCTTTATGAGGTGCCGGTATCCCTCTGCATTTAAAGGTCCCGATCACGTGACCGCGGAATGTAAACAAAGCAGAGGGATACCGACACCCCCTAAAGGGGCCTGTATCTCTGGAAGCAGGGGGTCCCCGGACCTAAAACCAAAGCGGTTCAGCTCCGGAGACCCTCTGCACATCTACAGTATAAATAAAACACACATATCAATAAACACTCATTCCTTACCTTTGCGGCTATGTGCTATGGTAACGAAGCAGCATGAATGTATTTTTTAATAATAGTGTACAGTGAGCAGGGGGTCCCCTGAGGTGAACCACATTGCTTTGTGGACCAGGGACCCCCTGCTTCCCGAGTTACAGGCCCCGGTATATGTCATCGGGTGGCAGTGTAGCCGCCATCTTTATAGCGTCCCATACGCGCCGTGCCCGGTATAAATATGGCGGCGACACTGGCACCAATGCCCCAAACCGGGGCCTGTAACTCGGGAAGCAGGGGGTCCCTGAGCCAGAAATAAATGCGGTTCAGCTCAGGAGGCCCCCTGCTCCCGCACAATATTATTAAAATACATAAATGCTGCTTCATTACCATAGCGGATAGCCGCTAAGGCAATGAAGGGGTTAAGGCATAATAGCATGTTTATTGGGGACAATTGCCCCCAATAAACATTGCAATACACAACATACAATACAGTAATGGGCAAAATTACTATTATCCACAAATGGATAATAGTGCATTTGTCCATTTAAAATAAATAAAAAACAATAAATACATTAAATACATAGAGCACTCACCCTTGTCCGGCTGCCACGATGAAGTCCATCCTCATCTTCATCCTGCTAATGCCCCATCTGCTGCTGCAAAACAGAAACAAGAATAAAAACATAACCCCTTAATCACCATAGCGGTTATTAACCGCTACAGTCATTAAGGGGTTAACCCACCCTCATCCACCACTCGGGAGGCCTACATACCCTCCCCCACTAACCCCCCACCCGTGAGGCCTAACCACCCTCACCCACTACCCACAAGGTAGGCCTACCCACATACACGGGGCCAATACCCCCTCCCCCCACCCCAACACATACAGTACAATAATGTGCCAAATAACTATTATCCAGATATGGATAATAGATTATTTGCCCATTATTAAACACATTAACTAGCATAGTAAAATAAAGAAACTTCTACTGACCTCATCAATAAGAAGCCCCCTCGCCAGCATAATCCTTGTTGTCCGTTGCCAACAAAATACATAGCCAATACATTGCAATTACATTCAGATATCAATTAACCCCTTAATCACCTTATCGGATAATAACCGCAAAGGTAATTAAGGGGTTAAGGCACCCTGGCCCGATACCCACCCTTCACACATTCATTTGTACAGTGGCTTCATCATGCAAAAAAAAAAAAAAAAAATTAAAAAAAAAAAAAAAAAAAAAAAAAAAAAATATATATATATATATATATATATATATAAATACACATGATGAAACTATATACAAATAAATGTTTCAGGGTTAACAAAAACATGCTCTAATAAAAATACTACTTCTCCATATCATCCACAGTCAAATACAATCTTATTTCCTAAACAAATCAAATGTCATCTTCCAATCTAAAGCATCAAATGCCAATCAAAAGCCTCAAATGCCACTCAAAACATTGCATTTACATTGTATACATGATGCATACAATCTATGCACCATGCACATGCTGCAAATCAATGTTAACAATACAATATTCCAAAGAAAATACCATTACATCAAAAGAAGTATACTATTTAATCCAAGCAAGTCACCATAAATCAATTTGCATTAATTAATCACATCCCAAAACAATTACAATACCATCCATACCAATTACACAATAAACTATTGCAACCGTTAAAGAGATTTATTGGTGATTACAACAACCAGTGGGATGGTTTGTGGAGCATTTTCAAGACACATTGGCATATTCTAATGAACGACTCCGATCTTAGACAGGTGCTCCAGGAGAGACCGACCAGACCTGTAGAAGGGCGAGAAACATCAAAGACAGATTAGTTCACAGCCGTTTTTCAATACAGCAACAGAGAACATGGTTAGGTGATAGGCGACCGATGGGGTCTTACCCATGCGGTCGCTGTAAAGCATGCCCATTTATGAAGACAACCAAAAGTTTCACAGATCATTTGGAGACCAATGTATTTACTATCAAAGATTATATCAATTGTCTCACAGTTGGGGTGATATATCTTATCACCTGCAGATGTGGCGTGCGATATGTGGGCAAGACACATCGGGCATTGAAGGTGAGGATCCTTGAACATCTGGGATCCATTAGAAACACCTTGGATACCCCAGTCACATGCCACATCCATGCTGAACACAACGGTGATCCCCAGTATCTCACATTCTGCGGCATAGAGCATCTACCATGGGGGCCACGTAAAGGGGACTGGGATAAGCGTCTGATGCAACGTGAGTGCAGATGGATATTCACGCTTCAGACGCTTTCCCCTACAGGACTCAATGAGGGGTATATCTACTCCCCCTTTTTGTGATATTCCCATCCTCCCAATCCCCTCCACTGCCAGGCGTGAATCCTAATGTCATTACCACCACGGTCACTATTACATTTCCCGTGTCCCACTGAGTCTGACCATCAGGCGCTTTTGGGCTAATAGTATTATCATGGGGATCCGGGTATACAGTGGGGGTCTTATACTCCCTATGACCGTTTTGACTATTAGAGGCGGTTATCTAAGGTCCACACATTCCTACATCCCCATATATCCATTGGAATTGTTTTATTGAAATAAATGAGAGGATACTTACCTTAATCACAAGGGCACAAATATAATTGCCCTGTATACCAACTATTTCTAGGGGGTGACCTGCACCTGCACCCTGCAGGACCTTCATCATTTTCATGTCATAATGCCTTCGTTAACATTAATGAGATCAATATGAGTCTCATTGCAAAAACGCCCTCTATATGCTAACAGCAAGAGGGACGTGAGGGAATTAAAACGGTATTTTTACCCCATATATAAGGATCACTACAGGCACCTACAGGGTTAATCGTGGCCCGTTCATAGCCAGGATCCATTTAATTTATTCACCTCCCATGGTGGTGATTGGCCAATTTGCAAAGCCACTCCCCCGGCCGATCATCATAAAACACCAGGGAAGTGACTGTTTCCATACTCTTTTCTACCTTGACAAAGCGCAGGCGCGCGAAACGATCGTCGGTTTTACTGTATGACGTCACACCGGTGACGTCATCAGTGAGTGCGGAGCGGAGAGTATTGTGCGAGCAGCTTCTGCCCAAGATACCAGGTTGTATATGGCTGGGCTAAGACTGCAGCGGGGGATTGTAGATTTCTACACCGTACTGCAGAGCTGTTCTGTTGCTTTGCTGACAACGCTGTAAACGTATTGATTGATGGTTTGTCTCCTGCCTGGAGGCTTGTTTGTCAGGACTCCACATGAGGGGAATTTGAGATAACATAGGGAATACTTCCAAGGGAGACCCACAACACATTCCCTGATTTAGGAGGCAGCTGCTATGTAATTTAGAGACACTGGCAGAATCCAGCTCTTAACTACTGGTGCAGTACAGCACAATTTCCTTCGAGATAGGACACAAACGCTTACCACATACAGGTTGGGTGTGTTAGAGGTCCTTTCCATGACTATGGTACACAAACACCACTTGTAGCATGCAAGAACGTGTGCACAATAGGAGGGTTATGCATTAGTCTGTGAGGATATACCAATAGGTATTTGTTGCTGTTAGCTGCGTGCTGACTATACTAGGTCAGATTGAGCACTCCACTCTCTGCACCCATTCCCTGTTCTTTTTAACAATTTGTACTTGTCTTTGCATAACTGTTTAATAAACTATTTTTACTGTATATCACTAAATGGTATATGGGTTTTTTCTACCCAGGGATTGAATCTTTCCCAACCATTTAATAGTATAGGTGAGTGCAAATAGGAATTCTTTTGGGTTTTTCCTTTTAACCCTTCCCTGCCTTAACATATGTTGATAATTCCCGTATGCACCTCCTATCTATATGTATATATTTTGCGTAAATTTGGTGAGCGGCAATATCCTCTGTTTCAGTATAACCGTTAAAGAGAACAAGTTACCATCAGACGAAATAGAAGTACACAAAAAAATTAAATTTACAAAAGCAAGCCTCACCATGACCTAAAGTACAGCATACAAGCCCAAAAATTACATCTAACTAATTCTAAAATACATTACACACACATCTATGCATAGCAGCATAGCCAAAATCATTTTAAATACTGCAAAGCAAGCTTTTCAAACAAAATAATTTCTTACCCTGTATGTATATATCGATCAAGACATACATACATACATACATACATACAGTGGCAAGAAATGATGTACAAAAAACAAACAAACACATTTAAAAAGCAAAAAAACAAAAACAAAAAAAACCCAAGTTAAATAAAATACATTTCTTACATTCTTACATTACTTGACCCACTCACCGACTCCCGTTGAACAGCTTACTCTCGAACCAATCCACGCACAGGAACCCATAAAATAATAAACCATAAAATAATAAACATTAAAATAATAAACCAAAACAATCCATGGGTCTTCTATTTGTAATCCATCTTCATCTGTATTATTCTTTCTTGTATCTGCGGCTCTCCTCCGGGGTCTTCTTACCGTCTGCTGCCACGCCCTGGTCTTTTACTTCTTCCGGAGGTCCTTCCTCCTCGGCGTCTGCCTTCCAAATGAGACGCATAGGCTTTTAAAGGCCTATGACGTCACATTTTCATCATGGTTCCCACGGCCCTGATTGGGCCGTGAAAACCATGTGTTTTGGCCGAGAAAAAAATAAATGATGACGTCATTTAAAAGGCAATGCAAGCACAGCCAATCAGAATGGCTTTGCTTCAATTGCCTTTAAGATGACGTCATGAAAAGAAAGATGGCCGGCCTCACATGGTACGGTAGCCAATCAGAGCGTGGGAACTCGTTTGGCGTGAAACGGGCGAGAAGTGCCTTTCCGCCGCTTACTGCACGACCCCCATAGGCTTAGATTTTAACCAAGGGAGTGTTTTATGCCAACAAGACATGTGACATCTCATATTCTCAACTCTAGACCCTTTGAGGAATCTGATGGATATTATGTGGCAACAGAAGTTAGATTTTTTTTGTTTATCTTTTATTTTGAAGAAACTGTCTGCATTTATTTTACTGTATGTTTTTGTAATAATCTTTTTTTTTTCCTGGTAAACTAAGCACTTTACTATTTTGTATATTATATCTAAAATCTAATATGTAATTCTTTGACCTCTAATTTGAACTGTGCATGAATTGAAGGGAGTAAATTACGTTTTTCGGGTACATTTTCCAACAATAGAGTTTTGTGTGTTAAGTGCATATTTTCTTAGTAAACAGGGACCAAGGACTTTGCAAGTAAATTTGTATAAATTTGTGGTAGTGACAGCGATTAAAGATATATATTGTGACAAATTGAGGGTATTTATTACATATTTGAGAAGCCCAGCAGGGAGATTAATGTGTCAGCTGAATAGCTATGTGTATTAACCCTTGTCACATATACATGTCGTGCTCACAGGTGTGCCGTTCATGATAGACTTTACAGGTTTCTGTGCATAAATGTAATGTAATGATTTGAATGGAAAAAAAATAACACTGTTTTAGCGATTTATATTTCTAATCCCTTTTCCCTGCTCACAGGATAAATAAGTAGCATACTGATGACATTACAGTACCTATGTCTCAATAAGTTTTGTAATCCACTCTGTTCTGCACATTTCCCATTATTATACTACTATAAGTTCTTTCCTCGTTAGCCCTTAACTATTTCACTGCCAAGAGAGAACCTGTAAAATACACAAGATAGATATTTAAAATGCATCAGAATATGTTTTGGCTACAGCTGTACTTGTCTACTTCTATCTCCCTAAGCAGTCTTCTTTTGCACACTGTATTAACTCATTTAGTGTCAATATTTATTGAATCAACTGTCTCCATTCTAGCAATTAAAAAATATTGGCTGTGTTACTGGCCTAATAAGGTCAATATTTTATAAATCACTTGTTCTTTCCCTTTGTTATGTCTGACAGTATTTATAAGACATTAGGATGTTCAATTGTATTTATTGTTTATGTCTTATATTATTATTTTACATTAAAATTGATTTGTATTTCACATTATCAGACATTAAATTAGAGATGTGTAGTACTTTAGGACACTCACAAAAGTTAGCAAATGTTGGCAAATATTTCTGTATTCTTTCTCATTATATGTGTGACACTTGTCCTCATTAACTCTATGGGGTTTATTCTGTAAGCTCCGTTGGCGCTTTACCGTGCGTTCTGCACGGAAAGCCCCATTCAAGTCATTGGGGCTTGCCATGCAGATCGCGCAGTGCAGTGCTAACGAAGCTTACAGAATAAGCCCCTATGAGTCCGTCCATTCAGGAGAAGACAACTCACACACATTTCTTTACTCACAGAGCTGCTCAAACAATGTTTCATTCAATATGCTATGAGGCTGCATTAAACAAATGGGGCTAACATCTTTTCAGGCACAGGGAAACAGCTTCAGAGTTGAATAAGAGTCACAGGAAGAAATATGGGTTTCTGTCTATCCTAGTAGCTAGCTGCCCATGTCTGTGTTATGAGTGAGGGTCCAGTTCTGTTTTGATAGAATTATTGCTCGAGGGAGCTGAGCTTTATTTTATGACATATTGTTAAAGAACTACATTTATTAAAATAATTATTCTCCATTTCAGTTATTGCAGGAGTGTCCAGTTCCAGTCTTCAAGGGCCACCAACAGGTCAGGTTTTAACGATATCCCTGCTTCAACACAGGTGGCTCAATCAGTGGCTCAGTCGAAGACCAAATCAGTAATTCAGCCAACTGTGCTGAAACAGAGATATCTATCCTTAAATCCTGACCTGTTGGTGGCCTTTGAGGACTGAAGTTGGCTCCTCCCGAGTTATTGAATGTAAACATACTGTATACATTTCAAATTCAAAGTACAGTACTTGGTTGTGAGGATGCTATATAACATATTACTTTGTGCTAAAAATACCATATACAGTATGTTTTCTTTTTTCAGTTGAATGGAGCATGAAGATAGCGGTTAAAATCCTTTAACCTGACTCTCTAATATAACTTCCTTCATTTATACTGAACGCAGATGGCTTAATGAACTAAAATGCTGGCATAATCAAAACCTTACTCCTAAAAAAAGGTTGAACAAAGCAACAACATTATTTGTGCTTAGTGCATTCAATGTTGAAAACGGCTGAAGCAGGCATTTCACAGTGCCTCTGTAAAAGTGTTTTTTTTTTTAGGTTCAAGCAATAAATTAACATGGGTAGACTAAGGACCCAAATGCTATAGCCAGTTTCATAGTCACATTTAGCCCCCACCCACGTGTCAGCAGCCTTGCAAGAACCCCCCCACCCCCCAAGTTTTCTCTCACACACCTCCTCGTTCTCTAACCCCCTCTCACACTCACCCTTTCCTTCTCCTCCTCTGTCTCTCACTCTCCCCCTCACACACACCCCAACCTCTCCCCTCCCTCACAACCCAATCTCTCAAACTTCCCCCTCTCATCCTGTCTCCGCCCATACTGCACCGACACACTTTATTCGAGCAAATACCCAGTATGTACCTGGCAGATACCTGGAATGCGCCGCTCCTCACCTCTGACAAGCCCCGTTGCGTTTGCCTTCCCAGCCTGGGTTCATGCCTGGCTGACGGGCGGCTGATCTGTTAAATGATAATGATTAGGATTTAATAGGCTGCAATGCTTCGCGTGTCTACCAGATGGCATAAATTCATGAATTGTAATGCAGTATATATATATATACTGTGCAGTATTGCAGCCAGCGGGAATAAAATGCTTCAATCCCTGCCTGGAAAATAACCCAATGCACTCGGGCAGAAAACAGTCACAAACCTCAATACACCCGGGTATACCCGAATTCGTGGGACTAGCCGAGCTCGAATAAAGTGTGTCGCCAGTGTACCTCAGTTAATAACCCCCCTCTGCAATACACACACAGACAGACACAATAAACTCCCTTCCCCAAATACCACACACACACACACACACACACACACACACACACACACACACACACACACACACACACACACACACACACACACACACACACACACACACACACACACATACACACACACACACACACACACACACACACACACTTCCCCTCCCCATATACACACACACACACACACACACACACAGCTCCCCTCCCCATATACACACACACACACACAATAATCCCAACTCCCCAAATACGCACACACACACACAAAATAAGTCCCCTCCCCAAATTCAGACGAGCCAACGAGTATTCTAAAACTTGCCTTAAACGTGCATTAAACTAGCCAGGTACATGCTGGGTACATGCTGGGTACATGCTGGGCACATGCTGGGTACATGCTGGGTACATTTCAGTGACATTTCTGTGACATTTCTGCAGAGGCTAATGGCCCATCGGATTAACACAGCAGGGGTTCCTGGCAGTCCCATTCAGTTTGAATGGGACTGCCAGGGACCCCCGCTGTTAATCCGATGGGCCATTAGTCTGTCTGTGTGAAATGTGTGAAAAGTTGCAGCATGTACCCAGCATGCATCTGGGTCTTTTTGGAGATTGCCCCAGGTTTGTTTTAGAATAATCGTCGGCACTACAGTATATACACAAACACACAATATCCCCTTCCCCAAATATACAACAATAAGCCTCCCTCCCCATTTTAATGTTATTTTGGGAGTGCCGGGCAACTTGTTGCTTTGTATTTCTTCAGTTTTCTTTATTACCCTGGGGTTAGCGTAGCATCCTGGGCCACCATGAACTCAAATTAAAGTAACTACAGTATAGTGAGTTCCAGTTCATTTTGTTTGCCACACTTTGAACAAAACCTGTGTGAGGCACAAGGTTTCTGATGAGTGGAGAAGTAGGACTTTTCAACTCCCCCCCCCCCCTCATTTACGTATTGAGCATAACAATACCTGGATTAATAGAGGCTTTCATGATTATTTAAATTAGTCTGTGAATTAATGTAAAAAGTAGCATGCATTGTATTTTCTAATAACATATTCATTTCCCTTAAACAATATCTATGAATTGTGTCCAGGGGTATTATTATTAATCATTTGCTCAAACACCGAGCTAAGATAAAGAAATCACAAACAGCTGAAACATGTTCCAGGCAGAAAACCGTGAATCTGGCAGACTAATTTTCTTTCTGGATGTATTGAACAGTTATTTGGTAAATTAGATTTTCACAAGATTCCAAAAATTTTTTTTTACATTTTTTAATGCTGACAATGACATACATTTTATAACAATAGGAAGAGGCAATATGAGCAAAACCCATTAGTTCCAACAGCAAAGGCTATTGTACTGTACGCAGTGCCTGCAATTTGATTTGCCTTGCCTTTTCTTATGCTATATCCTAGAAACTGAATAGCCAACCGCGACGTATGTCATTTTTATTTTATCTGCATGTTTCCCTTGCCTAACTTATATTTGAATATTTTGAAACGTATTCTGGAAGAACTTGTACAGAAACCTTTAAAGCTGCAGTCCAAACAATATCCTACATGTGCGTTTTTTTTTTTAAAATAAATCAGTTCTGTACTAAGAGAAAATACTTGTAACATTTAAAAAACAAACATTTTTAATGTACAGTAGGGCCCCGCTCATATGGCGGGTTCCGTTCCAGACTGGCGCTATAAAGCGGCAATCGCCGTAAAGCGGTGCCCTACTGTACTGTATTGTATCCTTGAAAACAGAGATGCAGAGCTGTAAACCGACTGTTTCGCTGACAAATGGCATCTGACAAGGATGTGCTGCTGTGCACGTCATGCCAAAAATCGCTGAAAAAACGGAACAAGCACCAAATCTAATGAATATGGGTATGCGTTGGGAAACGCTGTATGAGCGGAACGCTGAAAAGCGGAGCGCTGTAAAGCGGGGCCTTGCTGTATTATAATGCAACGAGCATTTTTTATTTCTGTAGCAACCATTTACAAAGTCAGATCCCCTTTCTCTTGTGAAACAGGCTCTGGGACACCCCTTTTTGAGCCCTGCCCTCTCTCTAGCAGTGCACCAATTGTATCTAGTGACTGCCTGGTCTTCCCCACAGAACTTTGCATCTTGGGTCCTCTGCTGCTGCATTGACAGCCATTTACTGAACCCCCAAGCCAAATATTTGCCGGTCAATACAGAACGGGCTTGAACTGCTTCTTAAACATCACATTTTTTTCTACATATGTTAGGTTTATTTGGTATTTTCTGGATAGCGCTTTGTATTTCATCAGTATATATATATATATATATATATATATATATATATATTTTTTATATCTGCATTTACATTCTTATTAAAGCAGCAAAACGTGAAATCTTACTGTATATATATTTTTGTTTGTTTTTTAATAAATTGTTTCTGTAGTATTAGATAATAGTAACAGTTTTTTGTTGTTTTTTTATTATTCAACTCTTAATGACATTTTTAATGAGTTTTTAACATTCTTTGATTTCTATAGCAGGCTTTAGCACACCTCCCCAGCAGTGCAAGATCTTTGCAACACTTTCCTGTTTGTGATAATTTATTGCCAATATTCCCAGCAGTTTGAGCTCAATCTTAACAATAGATAATGTTACCTTAATAATATAAGGACACATTATAGCTGCTGAGTTACACTGACAGAAGGATTGATTGAAACTGAATGGTGGCCATTTTGTTAGGCACGCAATCAGGATTTTTACAGATTTATAACAAGAGCACCAAACGATTGCCAGCTTAGGTAAGAATGTAAAATTATACATTGCCACATAAGTGTGTAATTGTTAGCTAAACCTGCATTTATACTGTAAAGTTATAGCTCCACTGATCTCACCTTATCTATATATGCAGCCTTCTTCTATCTTGGTTTCATGCTTGTATTATAAAAGTATACCATTTATAGGTATGGGTATTGACAAAATCTGATATCTGTACCTGCTGGGATTTTCCTTTATAATCCTTTCATTGCTTAGGATGCATATGTTTTTGATTGCATGGTGATATTTTGGCAATTTAACCAGCTGCAACTACAGTAGTTACGATACATTAAAAAGGCAAACCATTCAATAATGGCATCTGTGCCGTACGCACTCGGCAAATAGAGGTTAAATGGGGGTTTTAATACAAGTTGAAATACTGTATATAAATGAGTGTTGTTATTCCTACAGGTAATACATAAATACAGCCCATGGAAATTAAAATCAATTGCTTTTATGTAGACTTTAAAAAAAAATCATTAACAGATCTTCTCTTTATAAATTTTAAATCAAGATAGTACAGGGAATTTCCCACAATGTATTGTGCATTGAACTTGCTAAAACACTGGAAAAGTCTCCAGTACTTCTGTAGGACTTTTTTTCAAATACGGTCCGAAACTCCACAGAGGATGAACAGCGATCGACCGAAAACTACCATGGACTTGAATGTCAGTTTTCGGCTAATCATAGTGTAACCCTCACTGCTCGGTTACATCAGTGTAGTGGTGTAGAAGGCATTCGCAATAATTTGTGAAAATAGTGATATCAAAAAAGGCGCAATTTTAACCAAGTGAAAAATTCTTAAATAAGAAAATCAGTGAAGTGAATAATTCAATTAGTGTAATATATAAGCCATTGGCTTCGTGATTTAGATTGAAAAAAATTAAAAAATAAACTAATCGTAAATTGCAGCTCAAACCCTAGTAGAGATTGCTTTTTTCAATCAAGTAGTTGTTTTACTCCAAGTCATGGGGAGCGCAAATATATAGAAAAAATAGAAAACACAAAAATAGTGCAATATGTCCATCAAATGTGTAAATCAAATTCTGAGTAATGGGGAGTCTATAGCAGGGGTGCACAAACTTTCTGTGTTGCGCCCCCCCTGTCCCCCAGGGGGCACGTCACCCACATTGCGCATCCCTGGTCTATAGGATACTCAGAATTTGATTTACACATTTGATGGACATATTGCACTACTTTTTCTATATATTTGCGCAACCCATGACTTGGACTACATCCACAATAATTTATCTTGTCTCATGGTCTGTCAGTGGTCTACTAGACCAGCGGTGTGCAAACTGGGAGGCGCGACCCTCAGGGGGGTGGAGGGGGGCGAGACTGCCTGCGGGGGTGTGTGCGCGGTTACAGAGGCCCCGCGCGCTTCCCGAAGGCACTTAAATAAAGTTGTTTCTTGGAGATGAGGAGGAGCGCAGGCAGGTGTAGCAAAATATGCAAAAGAGAATAACATATATAGTGCAGATGGTAAACACTGTGCTGATAGATGTAATCTATAGAATAGAACTCACATAGATCGCAGAAAATGTCACGTGTCAGAGATCCTTCTCTCTCTGACTGGAGCCCTTTGAATGGTAACAGGGAAATCCCTCAAGGCACGGATATGTATGGATAAGAAGAAAAGCCACAATAGTGCATACTATTCCAATATTGTATTAATCAGACAAATAACACGAGTATATTACACTCACATTCGCCATGTACAAATCAGGTGGAGGAGAGAACCGCAGCTCGTAATATGGTGGTGCAGGTATAGGCAGCTTCACAGCATTCAGGATTCTCTTCCGCGTATGTCACAGCCGTCGCGTCACTTCCGCTGTCGCGTCACGGCTGAGGGCGGAAGTTCCCAATGGAAGAGACCTTAGACCGAATTCTGCCAGTCCTTCAGAGCTTGTTCCCTCACTGCAAACTCTACGCGTTTCGCCAGATGCTTCGTCGCGACGGCTGTGACATACGCGGAAGAGAATCCTGAATGCTGTGAAGCTGCCTATACCTGCACCACCATATTACGAGCTGCGGTTCTCTCCTCCACCTGATTTGTACATGGCGAATGTGAGTGTAATATACTCGTGTTATTTGTCTGATTAATACAATATTGGAATAGTATGCACTATTGTGGCTTTTCTTCTTATCCATACATATCCGTGCCTTGAGGGATTTCCCTGTTACCATTCAAAGGGCTCCAGTCAGAGAGAGAAGGATCTCTGACACGTGACATTTTCTGCGATCTATGTGAGTTCTATTCTATAGATTACATCTATCTGCACAGTGTTTACCATCTGCACTATATATGTTATTCTCTTTTGCATATTTTGCTACACCTGCCTGCGCTCCTCCTCATCTCCAAGAAACAATCTACCCTTCTGGGACCCGGAACTGTCCCATCAGAGGAAGTTGAGCTGCTCTTTACACTTATATATTTATTCACTACTGGTGTTATATTGTGTGATATTAGTTGTATTCCCAACAACATTATTGGTTCACTTGGGAGCGCCCAATCCACTTCCCCACCCTTCCCCTTCCCTCACATCCCCTTGTTTTGCATTCACTTAAATTAAGTGCTGGGGGAGCTGCGGGGCCTCTGTAAACCTTTACTTACCTTGGCTCCCTGGGAGTAACTGGGAGAAGCTGCAGTCTGCAGGTAGAAAGTACCAGAGAAATCTCTTTAGGAAGGTCCCTCCACCCAGGTCTATAGGGTAACCCCAGTTTCCCAGTTGTAAATGTGTTTGTGTTGTACCTGTAAATAGTTGTGGAAATTTCTTTTTCCAATAAATTAATTTTATACACTCTGTTTCTGTCTGGCGAATTGATCCCTGGTGTGATAGTCCTGGTCTCCCGTGACCCTCACCACAGGGACATGCCTTCAAGAATGCTTCTCTATCAGAATAGTCCCAGAACTACGGATTGGGCAACTCTTAGGCTACGCTTATAGTGCCGGCGACGTCAGGCTGTGGTCGCTGGAAAAATCAAATTGAGATGACTTCCAGCGATCGCGACAAGCTGTCGCTCTGTCTCATCGTGCTTACTATAAGCGCGTGTGACGTGGCAATGCATTTGTTTTGACGTGATATCGCACCGCTGTCGCCGTTGCTGGCACAATAAGCTCAGCATTATGGGACAAAAGTCTCCCCACTGGAAGCCTGTACTGCTATGACCTACATTTCTAGGGAGCTTAATCTTCAACGGCACTTTCCTATCTATCAAAACAACTCAGGGGCTACTACTCTAATTACATAACCTTATTACATAACTGTGTACTTACATATTTACAGGTGAGATGATCTCCTCCTGGAATCTCAGAGTGGAGTTGTAATCCTCTCCTATTTATACCTACTAGTGACTAGTCACCATGCCTATAGGGGGAGTGGTGTGGATTCTAAAAAGTTATTCTATACTAGATGACAGGCTGGGCACCTTCTAGAACAGGGCTGCACAACATACGGCCCGCGGGCCGCATGCGGCCCGCCGGGAAACCCCGTGTGGCCCGCGACGGACGCCCTTCAACCCCCCCTTCTTCACCCCCCTCTTCTTCACCCCCCTCTTCTTCACCCCCTTCCCTGGTTGGGAAAGAAAGACGCGCTCCAGCAGTTTCTGTGCGCGCTCTCCCCTAACCTCCCTCCTCCCTCCTCCAGCACAGGGATGCGCTCAAGAAGTGTAGCGCGACCTGGAACTTCCGGGTCTGCTGCTAGAGCGCGCATCCCTCGCGCTTCCCTCACGCTTCATCACGCATCCTCACGCTTCCCTTATGCTTCCCTGCCGCCGCCATCACCATCACCAGGTAAGCATGGGGGTGGGGGGCTGCTGACATGGGAGGGGGGCTGCTGACATGGGAGGGGGGCTGCTGACATGGGAGGGGGGTGAGGGGCTGCTGACATGGGAGGGGGTGGGGGGCTGCTGACATGGGAGGGGGGTGGGGGTCTGCTGATTTGGATGGGGTCTGCTGACTTGGGTGTGGGTCTGCTGACTTGGGTGGGGGGCTGCCGACATGGGAGGGGGGTGGAGGGCTGCTGACATGGGAGGGGGGTGAGGGGCTGCTGACATGGAAGGGGGGTGGGGGGCTGCTGACATGGGTGGGGGGCTGCTGACATTGGAGGGGGGTGGGGGGCTGCTGACTTGGGTGGGGGGCTGCTGACATGGGAGGGGGTGGGGGCTGGTGACTTGGGTGGGGGGCTGCTGACATGGGAGGGGGGTGAGGGGCTGCTGACATGGGAGGGGGGTGGGAGGCTTCTGACATGGGGCTGCTGACTTGGGTGGGGGGCTGCTGACATGGGAGGGGGTCAGGGGCTGCTGACATGGAAGGGGGTGGGGGGCTGCTGACATGGGAGGGGGGTGGGGGGCTGCTGACATGGGAGGGGGTGGGGGGCTGCTGACATATGGGGGGGGCTGCTGAAATGGAATGGGCTGGGGGTCCTGCTGAAATGGAATGGGCTGGGGGGCTGCTGATATGGGCTGTGGGGGGCTACTGTGGGTGGCTGCTGAAATGAACTGGGGGACGCTGAATTGGGCTGTGGGGCCCGACTCTGTTTTCCTTGTGAGGGGGGAGAGTGGTGTGAGTTGCAGGAGGGGGGAGAGCGGTGTGAGTTGCAAGGGGGGGGAGAGTGGTGTGAGTTGCAGGGGGGGGGAGGAGAGTGGTGTGAGTTGCAGGGGGGGAGAGTGATGTGAGTTGCAGGGGGGAGAGTGATGTGAGTTGCAGGGGGGGAGAGTGATGTGAGTTGCAGGGGGGGAAAGTGATGTGAGGTGCAGGGGGGGAGATTGATGTGAGGTGCAGGGGGGAGATTGATTTGAGCTGCAGGGGGGGAGAGTGATGTGAGGTGCAGGGGGGGAGAATGATGTGAGGTGCAGGGGGGGAGAATGATCTGAGGTGCAGGGGGTGGGATGTGTGTGGTGTGCAGGCGGTTATTGTGTGTTTGATGTGGAGGCGGGTATTATGTGTATGGGTGAGGGGAGAGATGGGGGTATGAGAGATAGATGGGGAGTATCGCAAAGGTTGATAGTGAGGGGTTCTGGGGGAGATATGAGGATGATAATGAAGGGTGCTGGTGGAGATATGAGGATGATGATCAGGGGTGCTGGGGGAGAGATGATGATGATGATAGGTACTGGAGGAGAGATGATGATGATGATGATGATGATGATGATGATGATGATGATGATGATGATGATGATGATGATGATGATGATGATGATGATGATGATGATGATGATGATGATGATTTTATCCGTGCGGCCTAAAATTTTTTTCCTTGGAGCAGTTCGGCCCTTCTCACTTTACGAGTTGTGCAGGCCTGTTCTAGAAGGTGGATGATGCTACAGTAGAAGTATACTTAGTGTCCTATACTAATTGAAAGGATGAACACCTCGAAGGTGGGCGTGGCTAAGCTTCTGCTGAGCAACTTTGCAACAAATATGGGAAAGGGCGTGGTACTTGGCAACAATCCATACAGTTAACTCTTTAGGAGCCTTAACTCCTTAATTGCCCATAGTAATCCTAGAGGGGGGTTACAATAGCATCAGACCTTTTGAACGATGTCGGTCTAAGTGCTTATTGGTCAAATACTACAAACTAAAATTAATATTTCAATAATATAAAACTAAAATGCTGCTTGAATAATGTACATTATTGCCAACCCGATTCTGTGTCATCATAGAACTTTTCTTTACACTTTGCCAATTGTACATTCTAACTTATCATTTCCTTGCACTTTAATGGAAAATTGACTTGAAAAACAAGGACATATTTAAATTATCTGGAGCCAGGTTGGTAATAATGTAATATAGGAAATCTTAAAGAATATACAGTATAAAGTATGCCAAAAAACATGGCAAGCCTTTCTAAGACCGAATGATGTATACAACTTTACCTTTGTAAAGCAAATTAACATAATTTGTTAATATTAGTAATGATAAATATAATATATGCATAATTATGTACTGTATATTTAATAAAAATTTAATTTTTCTTGACAAATAGAATTGGTATAGTTGGTGGTGGTCTAATGGTGAAAAAAAAGAACTGGTATACTAGTAATACTTTTTTTTAGTGCAAATCATAATGGGTAAAGAATCGGAATTTAACGTTACATTTCCAAGAAGCTTTGCTAAAGTGCCTTTTCCCACGAGAGGAGACATTTCAGAAGATATAGAGCTGTTGAGAAGTAGAAGAAGGTACTAGAAAGTATTTGTGAAATTGGAGATTATAGACCAGCCAATAGGTAATGTCTAGGGAAACGTCAACATATCCATCCACATACTATTTTAGCACGCGTACAGATTAGATTGAAATGTAACCTGTGGTAGACAATCTTTATGATTAAAGCTATTACATTTGCTGAAAGTAGTAGCTCACAGAATCGTCCCCAAAAAAAGACAACACACACACTTGAAATCTACATTAATAGTCATTACTTGCTTCACTTGAATAAAGTAGCAATTATTAACTGCTAGTGTGGGATCCAGCATGAATATCTAATAGAATAATTCAGAATAATTAAACGCTACTTCATACACTGTAATCAGTGTTTTTTAGTGCCTACCTATGTTGCATATTTCTAAATGATTAGACATTTACATATAAATGACCCTATATATCAATATTCTTGCTCCAAAGAGTAGTATAATTAGCTCATATAGGAATTCATTATAATTTGGAGGTACAGTAATCATTTTAGAGTTAGGAGCCACCTGTATAATGAAACGTAAAGTTCAGTAAATAGTTAATAGCAAATGTTAGATGACTTACCTCCATACCTCTTGGAAATATTATATCATCGTTGTATCTAAAATATTATATTTGATAGGGGAAAAATTAAAGGGCAATTACTTAGGTGTCTAATTGTAGTGTAAATATATGAATGAATTTTCAGTTGTTTCGTATTTAGTGTTGTAAATATTTATGATATGATAGCTGGATAACTATTACTTCCATATACTTTAATATATGTCCATGCATTTTAATACAAGGTTGTCCTTTAGCAGACCAAAGGAGTTTGTCCATTTACATGTACTGTAAAGAAAACATTATTTTATTATGTGTGGTTTCTGTATAGGTGTTTTTCTTGACTACTTACATAACATTTATAGTTTTACCTCATGATGTGAATAGCCCCATTTCATTCATTTTTTAAATACTAAAAAACATTTTAACTGCGAGTCTTAATGTTCTCAACTACAGGCTGACTTATAACCTGCACTATACGTCAGCTGTGATTACTGCAGCTTTTGAATGACTATAACATAATTTTCTTATTATAACCCCCTAATTACACAACTTATTATACTTTTAAGAGCTAGACATTTGCCCCAACTTTACAAAGCTAATGGGCTAAAGGGTATAACATGCATTAGTTTTTTTTTTTTTTTATTCTATTGCACTTCACAAAATGCTGTTAATTGAGACTATACATTTAAAGAAGCAATCCACTCTAACTAACCTTGGTTGTTTTTTTCAAGAGCTATTTACTAGTGAAGTTAACGGTATTACTTCCTGTTTTTTAAAGGGGATTTAAATAGCTGTCCAATAGGAAGCCAAAACTGATATTGCAGCTTTCTTTCAGCATGAGACTTGGCAGCCATTTTGTTTCCCTGAGGGAAATGTATCCATGTAGCTTCACTGCTAAGTCTCAGGAACCAGGGAGTCCCCAGAGCTGAAAATAGTGGCATTTGGCTTGAGGGGACCACTGGTTCCCACCCTATAAAAAATGGGGGCTCAAAAAATGAGTCGGAGGAACTGCTCCTTTACTGTAAATATGTCCACAATCATTTTTTGTGAGTCCAAACTAGCTTCATTTAATCTGTATTCTACTGTATTCATAAACTTCACTTGAGCAAGTCCAATCACTAGAATTGCATTGTTACTACAATATGTATTATCAGAGTAATACTGTCTGGCACGTATACACGGTTATAAACAATAAACAAAGCCATCTGCATCCAATAAAATATGCAAATTATTAGGAATACAACAATAAATGCCAACATCTGTCTTTTCTTCAATAACCTTATAACTGTTGACCCCTGAGACATATCAAGCCAAACAATATTCAAACTATCCGAATACTGGGATTATGATGGAAATAAGCAGTTTTAAATCTCCAACATTGGGAACATTTTATTTTATCCAGTGGTGGAAGTGACTTGGAAAGAAAGTAATGGTACAGTACATGTCTGAATGAAAATATTCTGAATTTAATTAACATTGAGGAAAAGCCATCTTGACCATATTTCACAAATATTTATATACATGTATGCTTTGCTAGAGCAAATTGAGAGAGGGTTCCTTAAATAAATTAATTGTTTTTTAAAATAGAATAAGGAACCAGTAAAATAGTAGTGGTACACTGGGGTTGTAAATTAAAAAGTAGTGGGAGTGGAATTCCGTATTCCCTAGTGCCATCACACTATAACCTCTGATTATATTATGTCTTTCCATTGTAAGATTTCCAAGTGCACATTTCATTTTAAATGTGATGCTTAAATCACATTACTGATTATTAAAATAAAATAAAAAAATGTTTTCCTTTATGTCAAATGTGATTCTTTCAATATTCCTAGTCATAATTTCCCTAATTCGTTCTCAAGGGAAAAAAGTATCTTATAAAATTCCTGAAGCATGAAATAGAACAATATGGCAGAGAATAATCAGTATAATGGGCAGATGTAGCTTTTTTTCCAGCCAATAAACAGACAGGGGGATACAAGGAGGGAATTCTGGGAGAGGAAATAACAATGAACTATTATTATTAAATTGGGATAGTGCCGATCAGGGTACTGTCATATGGATCTCCCATTAAATAAAAAAAATGTAATACATTCACAAATGTAAGATAACAATATTAATTTATTATGATATGTTTTATTAAACAAATTGTTTTTCACTAATTATAAAATGTACTTAAGAATATAAATGAACTTTAGGATATAAATTGGTTTCATAAGACATTGGGTGTATTAAATTTATTAAGCACTTCATTAGATTGGATTTAGCATTCCTTGTTCAAATCAGAATATCCCTTTATGATTATACATAATTGTTCAATAAAAGTTAAATGTAGATGTATAGACATCACACACTAACCCCTGATGAAGTACATTTGATGTAGAAAATGAGCTGGGCTATGCCATCTGGCCTTACAAGCCTATGGTCTGGTCTCTCACGACGAACCCTGCCCACAAGGTCTTCACAGCAGGGACGCTGGCTGCAGGGGAGGGTCACTCTGCTATAATGTGGAGTTTCGACTACATGGCCAGTGAGATCAGCCTGTGTTAATACTTAACTGATTGTAAGGTTTTACTATTTGTGGTTCTTTTCTATATACATGTCATACTTACCGTTGGTGCGCTTCTCTTGTTTTCTTCTTTTAATCAGATGAAGCTATTATTCAACAAGGTGGAGCTTCTTTGAGAGTAAATAGCAATAGGGGGTTATTTATTAAACTGTGATAGTGCCAGTTGGGACACTGTCAAGTGAAAACCCCCATTGACTTGTACATAAGCTTTCAAGAACGCAGAAGTCTCTTTAGCAGATGTGATCACGGAGTATCCTCCTCTTTTGGGGACCAATATTACGACAAACACCCTCTTATAAATAAATGTTTCTTATTTGAAAATAATACTACTATCGGCATATAAGCATTGTATCAGGACTTCTATAAGCGCATTTTGACCAATAAATATATAAAAATGACCATATAATGTAAATATACTGTTTTCCCTTTTGTATCAATGTTGTCACCTTTATAGCATTTTAAATCAAGTAAACTCAGAGTATTTCTGTATTTAACCAACAAAATCCCATTGCCATTTTATTTCAGGCATGTTTCATATAAATTAACTGCCAAATAAAAGTGACTACTGTGTCTTTTCAGATAAAACAGACGACCAGGACATTCCTTCATAGAGGCAGATGAGCATGGCAAGATGTTTTTGTCAGGTTAAAAGACATCCACTTGTTTTGATCAGTTTACAGAGTTTGCTTAGATGCAAGATCATGCAAATGGGGAAACTTGGAGCAAAGTACATTGAAACCCTGCCTTCCTTTTTCACAGCTTTTCTCAACATGGCCGTGCCATATGAAATATATGTGCCATTAGATTTTCACATTTTCTTATCATTTCTAGTGTCCTTTCTGAAAAATATGTATTTGATTTCATCTGCCATTGTTTTGAAATACACAAAGAGCTGCTTTCCCTGTATTCAGTCATGCATGTTCAACCTTATCCTTGAGACAAACAGTATAACACAGTGTTTTTTAATGGAGATACTGCATTTCTCTAGTGATTAGAAGCATCTGCATTTTTGATAATTGGGCATTTCCTGATAAACTGCTGTTCTGGACCTTTTAACGCATTATATTTAACAGAGGTGAAAAGTTCATGTATTCCTCTGAATATTTATTATTATTGAAATCGGTGAGGATGTGAAATAATTTTGTATAGCATGGTTAAAAAATTCAGTGGTTCTGACAAGTTGTCCAATTTCTAATAATGTGGTTAATGATGAAATGTACATTTTTATCAGTGTTTTCCATGCACGGCATTGACATTTACTGTATACTATAGTTTTAGAATGGGCCCAGTTCCATAATATTTGCCATAAAACAATACTCGTGACTAGAAGATATTTAGCTGTTTATCCAAATTGTCAAACTTTAATTTCACACTGGAAAAGCTAGGATATGCTGTAGGATGTGATGCCTTGTAATTGTGGTAGGTGGGGAAAAGGGGGGGGAGGATGGGGGAAGGGAAGAGAAAATCCTGCTCAGCTCAAAACAATATTACTTACTAGAGAGGTGCTATCAGGGTTAAATATATGCGTAAGGGGGGAAAGGGACAAGAACCCTATGTGATGCACTCAACCCTACTGAATGAAAATAATAAACTTTTATTAATATAATGGAATAATATGTATCTCACCACCTGTTAGGATAAACGACTTCACATACTCACACCCTACAGGATTGTATTAAGTGTCTATCTAATGAGCTATTATGTTCCAAGTGCTGTGAGATACAATTGTATACCTATTCTAACCTATTCTAACGTGAATCACCCCAACAATTATTCAAATATATTACAATGCCAACTGGTCATCTAGAGTGATTACACATCAGGATTTTTTCAGTACACTACTTAGGTTTAAAATATATTTTTTATGTTTGCATTATTCCATTATATTAATAAAAGTTTATTATTTTCATGCCTTGTAATTGACTAGCATGGGAGTTGTTCATAGATAAAAAATATACAGCTGCGGCCCCCTTTATTCTAATGCGGCCGTAGCGGCGTAACTCTGATAACCGCGGGCAGATGCAGTATATTTTCTTTTTTTCCGGAATATCTTCCGGTATTTTACGGTATTTTAGCGCTCGTATTATTAGCGCTGTCTGTAATACTGCAATACCATCTAAAAACTCAGGTGGACGTTCGCGAGCTGTTGTCTTTAAAGTCTAATACTGTAGCAGTTCAACCTACGTCAGTACACAGTCTGTGTGTGCGCGTGCAGTAATTGTAAAATTGCATATTTATACATGCATGTATAGTACTGTATGTCTCATTTGAACATTGTTGAAACGCATAGGCGTGTACTGTAACAGTATCACATTTCGGCGTACACAGCGCTCTCCCCTCGCTCGCCCCCGCACAGACACAGGCTAATGTACTGCACTGCTGTATTTCAACTTCTTATCTACAGTACACCTCTCCCACACCATTCCTTTGAATGGATGGCTTTCTGTCTTCAATCACATTCCTGTCATCACATTCCTGCGTGTATAACGTACAGTGCAGTGCAGAACCTGGTTTGATTTATTCTTCTGTGTTGATTATTAATGCTCATTGGGGGAAAAAAAGTTCAAGACTGACCAAAAAAATAAAAAATTCTCGTCATTTTTTATTTTTATTTTCTCAACATGTGCCTGCCTAAACCATCTTGATATTACGATATTCAATAGGTGCTGTAGCTTTTGACTGCGACACTGTGCGTTTGACTGCACATGATTTGTGTGATTTGTATGTATTTGGGGGGTTTGGGAATCAAGTACCAGCAGGTACGAAACACGTAGGAGGGTTCTTACCTCCGTTTTTTTAATATGGATCAATAAAGATTATATTTTATTATTTTTGCCTGGGACCCACTCTATTTTTGGCTGTGTGTTGGAGTGCTTTTTCCTTTGGATTTCTACTCATTCTCCTGGTTGCACGCCTACCAAGATACACAGGACTGGGGCAACTATATGTGAGTACACTATTATCTTATGTTTATCCAGGACTCTCCCAATAAGGCTTTAGGTCTGATTTTTTTTCAATCTCAGCCTTTAACCTTCAGGGACAGAGATATCCTACTTATTGATTGTGTAGTCACCAAAGTGCTATGGTCATTGCTTATATACCTCACTAGCCCCAGTTACCTATACTTTGCATCTTTATAAAGGACTTATACTATTGAATCAAGACTGGATGCAAATGTTGGAGCGCATATCACTAACCTGTTATGCAGCTTTACCCCCCTCCCCCCACAGACACACACAAGGCTCGCCCAAGGATTTCAACCTCTTATCGACACCTCTTGAAAACCATTCATTTTCAAAAGCTTGTCTTTGTGCTTTTAATCGTCCCGAGCCGAGTGTCACCTCTCTGCGCCTGCATGTAATCCTCTATAGGAAGGGAGCTAGTTGATTATTACTGCGCATGCGTGTATAATTTCACCATTGCTTGCGAAGTTCAAGAGTTACCAAAAAATAAATAAAAATATTTTCTCGTCATTTTTTTATTTTTATTTTCTCAACATGTGCCTGCCTAAACCATCTTGATATTACGATATTCAATCGGTGCTGTAGCTTTTGACTGCGACACTGCGTTTGACTGCACACGATTTGTGTGATTTTTATGTATTTGGGGGATGTGGGAATCAAATCATTACACTGGCGACACACTTTATTCGAGCTCGGCTAGTCCCACGAATTCGGGTATACCCGGGTGTATTGAGGTTTGTGACTGTTTTCTGCCCGAGTGCATTGAGGTATTTTCCAGCCAGGGATTGAAGCATTTTATTCCCGCTGGCTGCAATACTGCACAGTATATATATATATATATATACTGCATTACAATTCATGAATTTATGCCATCTGGTAGACACGCGAAGCATTGCAGCCTATTAAATCCTAATCATTATCATTTAACAGATCAGCCGCCCATCAGCCAGGCATGAACCCAGGCTGGGAAGGCAAACGCAACGGGGCTTGTCAGAGGTGAGGAGCGGCGCATTCCAGGTATCTGCCAGGTACATACTGGGTATTTGCTCGAATAAAGTGTGTCAGTGCAGTATGTTGACATGTTGAAAATATGTCATGTCTTTGAACTACAGTACAGCAAATCCTTCATGCAGGTCTCCGGAGCTGAACCGCGTTGGTTTCAGGTCTGGGAACCCCCTGCTCCCCGAGATACAGCCCCCTTTTTTATTGTGGGTAGCGGGGGTGGGTGAATGGGGTATTAGCCCCAACGGTGCTTGTTTAGGGCCTGCGGGGGGGTAGCGGGAGGGCTTAACCCCTTCATGACGGTAGCGGTATTAACTGCTACGGTCGTGAAGGGGTTAAGTGCACCCGCAACCCCCCCCCGCAAGTCCTAAACTCACACCAAGAGCCAAATACCCCCTTCACCCACCCCCGCTACCCACAATAAAGCGGGCACGGTGGGTTAACCCCTTCATTGCCTTAGCGGCTATACGCTATGGCAATGAAGCAGCATTTCTGTACTTTTAATAATATTGTGCAGGAGCAGGGGGTCCCCTGAGTTTAGATTTCTGGCTCAGGGAACCCCCTGCTCACTGTACAATATTATTAAAAATACAGAAATGCTGCTTCTTTAGCATAGCCGCTAAGGTAAAGAACGAGTGTTTATTTACTGTATATACTGTATGTGTTTTATTTATACTGTACATGTGCAGAGGGTCTCCAGAGCAGAACCGCACTGGTTTCAGGTCTGGGGTCCCCCTGCTCCCCGAGATACAGGCCCCTTTAAGGGGTGCCGGTATCCCTCTGCTCTGCTTGGTTTACAGGCCGCGATCACGTGGTCGGGCCCTTTAAACCAAGCAGAGGGATACCGGCACCCCCTAAAGGGGGCTGTATCTCGGGGAGAAGGGGGTTCCCAGACCTGAAACCAACGCGGTTCAGCTCCCGAGACCCCCTGCAAATCTACACTAGAAATAAAAATGTATTTAAAATAATTTTTAATGTGTCGTTGTTTGCGCAGAGAGAGCAGCGGATCTCTTTCTGCTGCAAACACATCTCGCCCCCAGTATGTGCATATACAGTACTGTATGTGTACAGTAATGTATGTTAGGGGTTATAGGGGCTGTTGTTATACAGTATATATATATATATACAGTATATATACTGCATTACAATTCACTATAGGGGACGGCTTCAAGAGAACAGCTCGCAAGCGCCCTCATGTGTTTTTACACGGCATTGCAGTATTGTAGCTAGCCGGAATAAAATGCTTCAATCCCTGCCGGGAAAATAACGCAATGCACTCGGGCAGAAAACAGTCACAAACCTCAATACACCCGAGTATACCCGAATTCTCGGGACTAGCCGAGCTCAAATAAAGTGTGTCGCCAGTGTAACCAATTAATAAAAATGTAACCAAAGAATCCCCCCACACACATTCACAGTAAATTGAAAGTTCAAAGTTAAATAATCTGAATGTAATTAAATATGTATTTTATTTTATCAGGAAGGAAAAATACAAATAATCATTGAGAGAGGGGTGAGGGGGGAGATAAACTATTGAAGTATGCAGAAGAGAAATAACAAAATAGTACAGCACAGTTGAAAATTGAGGGCCGGTGGATAATCATGAATAATGCACATTGATAATAATAAAAACAGTAATACAATTTTTTGAATCTTCCTCATTCTGTGTAGTTCATTGAGAGAGGGGAGGTTTTGTGTAAATCATGACTGCACTCTAGATACACTTTACTGTACACACAATGTAGACATGATACCCTCCTCCCCCTTTCCATCCTTTTTTTCTCTGAAAAGACAGGAAAAGAAAAAATTAGTGCAGTTATGAGCATATTATGACATTGTGTACTGTATAGCTACTCCATATTGGACTACAGTATGCAGTTAGTACTGTCAAACTAGTCTATACTGGAACTACTGTATACTGGAACTACTGTTAAATACTTTGTAACCAGATGGCTAGTGCTGCTCTCTCAGGAAAGAAACATTTTGTGCAGTTATGTGCATATTATGGCATTGTGTAGTGTATAGCTACTCCATATTGGACTACAGTATGCAGTTAGTATTGTCAAACTAGTCTACACCTGTACCTCGTCGCCATGCATAAAAGGTGACACACTTTGCATAGACCACCACTCGATGATCTGTATCTGAACTTTCCCTTGTCCAGATACTGCATTATGACATGGATCAACCCCGATTCTATGGACGCAAGAACCCACTCGCCTCTGCCGTGCCTGTCGTGCAGAAAAAGCGAAAGGCGGAAGACATTTCCTAAGCCATGGCCAAAGCGAAAGGCTAAGGCTAATAAAGAAAACTTTTGCTGACCCCAAAGGCTAAGGGTTTAAATACATGTAAGCCTTATTATGTCAAGAAGAAATTCGGTGATGTACACTCAAATCTCCATTACGCTTCGACGACGCTGCCGCTTCTCTCCTGGAAATCCACAGGTCACTTTCTCCATCCCTCTTCGATGACGCTGCCGCTTCTCTCCAGGGAACCCCCATCTCATCCTCCATAGTCCCCATCCACCCAGATGTCCACAGCACCCCATGCACAAGATCCAGCTCGTTAGACCACATGCTGAATGGGTTAAGTGTCGATATCCCCAGGAACTCTACTATGCTGGTAAAGATTGATCTTCTATTAGAGACCATGCTAAATATTGATCAACGGATGGAGAAGATGGATCAACGGATGGAGAAGATGGATCAACGGATGGAGAAGATAGAGACTGACAGTGGGATACATACTTTGCTTGGAGTTCATGCCCCTATATCTCTGACGCCAGAGCAGGAGGGTAGCATGGATGGGATGAATGGGACCTTTGACCACCTTCCATCACCAAGTGCACCCCCTCCACCAGAAGAATATGTGTACATGTATGGCGTTGACGATGATGACATGACAACCCAGTCAAGACCCAGAAGAACACCTGCTTCCAGAATCCAACCCACATACGCTTGCATTGAGACGGTGCCCGACATCATCCTGTGCGATTTGCCCCAGCCACTCAAGGAGAAGTATCAGGTAATAAGTGCTGGTTTACCCCAGAAGTATGGCATGTTAATTTTCAAGCACCACGTGTCCTACTTGGTGTACTGCGGGTGGGCCAACAATGTAAACTACGAAGGAAATCACGAGAAAAGGGCGCTTCCTGAAAATTTAAGAAGGACTATTGTGAAGGAATTGCGGCGCTATTTTTCAATTACAGATCCTGTAATGAAAATCGTGCGAGACTCCATTAATGGCATTTTGTGTCATACAAGGCATCGGCCCTGGAAGGACAATCTGGTGGGGATCGAATTCTGTTCAAATGACTGTTCAAATGTTGTTTAATTTTTGACTTGTTGCTTGTTTTAAATTGTATTAATAAAGAAATGGTTTTAATTACACAAGACCTGCACAACTCCTGACCTCGATGGCCACAAACAGGCCCGGTTTTCATGAAAACTGGGCCTTTTTGCAGCCCTCGAGGACTGGAATTATGCAGGCCTGACTTACTGTATTCATAAATTGTATTCTTAATAACTTAACTTAATTGTATTCATAAAGAAATGTTTTTACTAACACCATACTTTACACCTGTGCTGTAAATGTTTTGACTTTCTGTACTTCAATAAAGGAAATGTTGCTTGTTTTAAATTGTATCATATAAATAAAGAAATGTTTTTACTTACACAAGACCTGCACAACTCCTGACCTCGAGGGCCGCAAACAGGCCCGGTTTTTAAGATGAAAACCGGGCCTGTTTGCGGCCCTCGAGGACTGAGTTGTGCAGGCCTGACTTGCTGTTCAGGACACCAACCTACTGTAAATGTTTTGACTTTCTGCACTTCAATAAAGGAAATTGAATAGTTTGAAATTGTATTCATACTGTACATAAATGTTTTTACTAGCAGTACACCATACACCCGTAAATGTTTTGAAGTGCTGTACACTTTAAATGTTTTTAAATTGTATTTTTAAATAAAAGGGTGGGAGGAGTTAGGATTCCGTGAGTGCAGTGCTGTCCCTGCGGCTTGTGAGGTGAGGAGTCTGCCATAACCGCTGGTCACAAACCGGAACGTGACCGAGTGGGGGGAGAGACACCAGTTACACCAAACCGGTCAGGAGAAGCTGTGAGAGAGCCCTTCTCTTCCGGTGCAAGCACAGGAGGCGCAGTACAAGCAGCGGACGGCATCCTTGTGTTGTTTTGTAACACATGTATTCATGTGAGTACATGTGAGTCATTGTTCATTTGTTTTTATGCAGGCTTATCAGCCGGTTTTACAGGGCTTATCAGTAGCCATTTTCAATAAATTTGTGACCCCCCTTCTTTCACTGTTCATTCCTCATTTGGGGGTTCGTGGAGTTCGAGGTATTTTGGATACTACGAAAATCCCAAGGCATTAAGGAAGTACCCTGGGGATTCGAGGTACATAAAGAACATAAAGGGAATAAAGCACAGATTGTCTCCACTGTACCATAAAAGAAACACTCCTGTAAGTGTATTCAGTCCACACTGGGGAAGTTGGAATAAGGGGCTAACATCAAATATCAGTGATACTGCGCAATGGTGTACCCTTTTATCAATTTCAGGTGTATTGAAGAACAATAACAAGAAAGAAACATCACAGCCATCTACTTCAAGTTTTGGACTTTGAAACACTCTTCAGAGACTGGTTTTGTTTCCCATGGACACAGTGACTCTTTAAGCGCCAGGTATCCCAATTTCACATTCACAGCTTTGTATGTAAATTGAGGTAATTTGCATTGTGGGAAGCCTACGGCAGCTTTGGCCTCTTGTCATTCACAATTGGCACACATTCACGTTTAGTTAACACTCAAATAGGTTTAGCGCTATAGTCAGGGTATTCACTTTATTTAATTCTTAATAACTTAACTTAATTGTATTCATAAAGAAATGTTTTTACTAACACCATACTTTACACCTGTGCTGTACAGTAAATGTTTTGACTTTCTGTACTTCAATAAAGGAAATGTTGCTTGTTTTAAATTGTATCATATAAATAAAGAAATGTTTTTACTTACACAAGACCTGCACAACTCCTGACCTCGAGGGCCGCAAACAGGCCCAGTTTTTAAGATGAAAACCGGGCCTGTTTGCGGCCCTCGAGGACTGAGTTGTGCAGGCCTGACTTGCTGTTCAGCACACCAACCTACTGTAAATGTTTTGACTTTCTGCACTTCAATAAAGGAAATTGAATAGTTTGAAATTGTATTCATACTGTACATAAATGTTTTTACTAGCAGTACACCATACACCCGTAAATGTTTTGAAGTGCTGTACACTTTAAATGTTTTTAAATTGTATTTTTAAATAAATGTTTTTACTTACTCCATAAATGTTTTTGTACTTACTCCACCAATAAAAGAAAACGTTGATTTGTTTTAAATTGTTCCATTGTCTCCTTTAATACTGTAACAACATACAGTACAGTGTTTCTAGAACATACAGTACAGTACTGTCCAGGCATACTGTACAGTGCTGTACTGTATACTGTAGGTATGCTCAGTACATCACAAGAGTATTAAAACAATGCATGTGTACGGGTATAGAATACACTTTCTGTGATAATTTTAGGCAAAAACATAAGGAAGACATTAGAAATGTACAGGATTACATAATTAACATTGTTCTTTTATCATGGGCAATGTAAACTTTGTCTGGGGTAAGTTCATTGTTAATTAACATGGTGTTATGTATTCACTTTTGCATGTAGGAAGCAGAAGTAATTGCACATACAATAATACATATTATGTACAATGCTGTACATGTTCACTTTGTTACTACCTTACTACATATGAGGTGATAATGATGCATCAGTGATAAATAGCACATTAAATTCTATAATAGCCAGTAGGAAAACATGAAAGTACATAATGAACATGTACAACGTGTAACGTCATGCCCACATGACACATGTTGATATTTGTTCATTTTGTCAAGGTTAGAATAAAGGACAGTGAGATTTACATACCATACACATGTGGCCACATACACACAGCGTATCTTGTATACACAAGGTGTTGAGCCAACACTATCCTATGTTTTGAAAAATTGGGTACAGGTTACACAAATAAACATGATAGACAGTATACAAAACATTTTACATGTAAAATGTTCATTACCTGAAAAATAGGTGGCAATCACTTTCCCTCCGTTTCTCCACCAACTGGCAGTCTGCTCATGATCCCCTGCAGCATGTAAAGGAGGCTCCTCCTCGGGACCCTCTCGTATGTTGCTTAGAATATTGTGATGTTATGCTATGTTATGCAGACTGCATCAACTCATCACTATGTCAGCTACCTTTTCAGGCTTGTACTGTAGGGCACCACCTAATCTATCCAGACATCTGAAACGACTATTTAACAGTGCAAACGTCCTCTCAATAACTGAGCGAGTGGATATGTGTGCTGCATTATAACGCTCATCGGCAGGGGATTGAGCGTTACCCAGTGGGGTTAGGAGCCACGGTCGGATCCCATATCCTGAATCACCTATAATACAGCGAGAGAAAATATGATTGTCAAACGGTATAACTATTGCGTGACAGTAATCTATATTTTCTGTGACATATCACAAGATACATTATACAGACAATTTGGTTGGACTACATGTGACCTATTTTAAAGGAAATGACATGTACAGCTAACATCCATATATGTAGTTTGGATATATAAATTCACAAAGTTAATTGGATACAAAGATGTGGGATGTTACAGGCATACATGTTGGGAATGATTACATTTTACCTATGTTGGCTATAGCTATGCTCTCTCCCCCCTCTCTCTCTTCCCCTCTCCCCTCTCTCTCCTCCCCTCTCTCTCTTCCCCTCTCCCCCCTCTCTCTCCTCCCCTCTCCCCCTCTCTCTCTTCCCCTCTCCCCCCTCTGTTCGCCTCTCGCCCCTCTCTCTCTTCCCCTCTCCCCCCTCTCTCTCTTCCCCTCTCCCCCCACTCTCTCTTCCGCTCTCCCCCCTCTCTCCCTTCCCATCTCCCCCCTCTCTCTCTTCCCCTCTCTCCTCCTCTCTCTCCTCCCCTCTCCCCTAAAGCCAATCTTCCTTTTGTACACATAATGAACCAAAAATCACTCTCTATATCGTAACTCGCCATCTCTACCTCGAAGTAAATTTGGCATTAGCTTTGGTTAAATATGGATCTAATTAAGTCACATGACTATAAATCATAACAGGTGTTAATCAAACGAATTAATTAACACAAATATCATACATGTTTTAGATTTGTAAATAATAATTGAGTTACAATTACAAAGTACCTGTAACATTAAAGTCGCTTCTATTTTTTTATATATGTTTATTTCTTTATGATACATAACAAAGTTTGTTGTTATCGCTCTTGAATAGATTTTCTATTTTGGAAAGCCTTACTATTGTGATAGGTCAGGGGGGCGCAAACTTTTTTCCCTGCGCCCCCCTACCAGCGGTCCCCTCACTCCCGCGCCCCCCCTAACCCCCACTCACCTGCGCTACGTGATGTCACATGACCTCGTGGCGTCATTTTGACGCCGCGTTGCCATGGCGACGCAGGAAGGAATCTGCCGGAGCCTAGGTAAGTGAAGGTTTACAGAGGCCCTGCAGCTCCCCTAGCACTTAATTTAAGTTCCTTCGGGAAGCGCTCTGGGCCTCTGTAAACCCCCCGCCCCCCCGCCGGCAGTCTCGCGCCTCCCCTGGGGTTCGCGCCCCCCAGTTTGCGCACCACTGTGATAGGTTGTCCCTCTTGATCCATGCACTCTCTGTAGCACTGTTATACCAGGCAGATCAAACATAGTATATAATTGGTGCACTGCTAGAGAGAGGACATTCCTCAATAACCAGAGACCATGAGAAAGGGTGTGTGAGTTAACATTTACAATCATCATTAACAAAAATAGATGTCATAATTGTCTCCCAAAATTATGTTGTTCCTCAAATGTATTTATGGTTCAAAACAGAATTTACTTGTTCGAAATAACCCCTTCATAACCTTAGGGGTTAATTCCAGTAATACAAGCCTTCATAACTGCAGTTCTCGATGGCTACAAACATGCCTGTTTTTCTGGATATCACTACTTGAGCATAGCTGAATAAATTAGTTGGTCATTCATACTGAGCAAATAATTGAGCCTGCATAAAGGTAATTAAGAGGTTACCCACATCAGGTAACAGCTAAAAGGTGTCAACACACACACGTGTAAATAATACCTGCTACTCACAATAAAACTAAAATAACAACAACGGACATAATATGTAGGTCATAAGCCCACAATAAACATTACAAAAGCTAAGACACACAAACACACAACACACATAAAAACATTATTTATTCCTTTAGACACAGAACTAATAACACATGCCAATGTGTGGCTGCTGGCACTCGGGTGGTCCCAGCATTTCCACGGCCCACACACAAACCAGGGAGAATGACATGGGGACACACAGACACCCGTGGGGAACACACGTTGACTCCATTGTGGACCGTGGGGACCACCTGTAGGCACACCAAGTAAAGCGGGTAACACAGACACCCGTACATAAACATTGAGACCACCCGGGGACACCCGTCGGACTCTGCTATTAATTGTGTTGTGTAAATAAATAAAGGTTTTATGTGGTGACTACTATATTACATATTGTAATGTTTATTGGGGGCTTAGGAGGTGAGTAGTTCGACTGTTGTGTGTGTTTCTGTTTTTATTGTGGTTACCGGAGGTGCGTGAAGGTAGTATTAGCCCCAAGAATGGATATTTAAGCCTACTGGGAATGTAGCAAGAGGGATTAACCCCTTCATTCCCTTAGCGGTTAGCCGCTAAAGTTATGAAGTGGCCTGTAAATGCATTTTTCATGCATTGGATGCATGCCGGGAAGCTCCAGGGCTGGTATTAATGGCTATCAGCTACGGAGACCCCCGGGCATCAATCTGAGGCAGGAGAAGGGCCTGATTTTTTCTAAGTCCAGACATATCGCAGCTCATCGAGGCATCTCCCCACCAATCTACCAAAATTTTGGGGTGGATTGGATTTGGGGAGAATATCGCCTTATAGAGCTGCGATAGCCTACGATAAGCTGCGATAGGCGAATCGCAGCTAATAAAATCGAGCGAGTTTATGATCCTTCCGAAAATGGTCGATAAGCGGCTGACTGCCGCTCGATTGGCGATTTTCTTTTGGTCATAAGATTTTGCGGCGATACAGGCTGTTATCGAGCACTTATCGAGGCTTACTGAATACGAGTAGCCATTTTGGTCGATAAGTGCTCGATAAGGGCCTTATCGAGGTTTTCTGAATGAGGCCCACAGTCTTTCCTTGTGAACGTAATAACCATAGAACAGGTGTGGCCAACTCCAATCCTCAAGGGTAACCAACAGGTCAAGTTTTAAGGATATCCCTGCTTCATCACAGGTGGCTCAATCAAAATGACTGAGCCACCTGTGTTGAAGCAGGGATATCCTTTAAACCTGACTTGTTGGTGACCCTTGAGGACTGGAGTTGGTCACCACTTAGAACATACCATAATAACCACTAAACATACCCCATCTCCTCCTATTCACCAATCTCCTCTTCCAAGCCCGACCTGCATTCGCTACTCTACAAGATTAACCCTTCTAGTACTACTATTCCTCAAGTCAAATGCAGAGCCAACAGCTTGCATGGACAAGGCCTTCCTTAATGTTTTCAGGGCTACACTTTTTAAGCATAAAAATACAGTGGTCTCTAATGACTGCTTCCCTTTCCACTCTTCATGTAAACAACAAACATTATTTCTAGAATTATTTTTAGTACCTTACAATTTCTCATGATATCCAGTTATTGCCCTGTCAGGTTTGAAAGGAGGGGGAAGCTAATATTCAATTTTCTATAAGGGATCCAGTCCTCCCCGTCAACCTTCAGTACATAAAAAGTAGTCCCATAAAGTACCACGGGGATTCACCTTTTTCTAATTACCGACAACAACAATCATACACTGGCGACACACTTTATTCGAGCTCGGCTAGTCCCACGAATTCGGGTATACCCGGGTGTATTGAGGTTTGTGACTGTTTTCTGCCCAAGTGCATTGAGGTATTTTCCTGGCAGGGATTGAAGCATTTTATTCCCGCTGGCTGCAATACTGCACAGTATATATATATATACTGCATTACAATTCATGAATTTATGCCATCTGGTAGACACGCGAAGCATTGCAGCCTATTAAATCCTAATCATTATCATTTAACAGATCAGCCGCCCATCAGCCAGGCATGAACCCAGGCTAGGAAGGCAAATGCAACGGGGCTTGTCAGAGGTGAGGAGCGGCGCATTCCAGGTATCTGCCAGGTACATACTGGGTATTTGCTCGAATAAAGTGTGTCGGTGCAGTATTTGTGGTTTGATACAAATGTCATAGAACTGCATACAGTATATAAAAGGATTTAGCTGCTACTCTTCAGAACAAGCAGATACTGACATTTCAAATACCGGAAAATCTTTTTTTGTTTTTTTAGATACATGTTCAAAAAAGAAGAATAGTATTCTGAGTTGGAAAGAAATCTATATCCAGTCTATTTCTATGCAGAGTTTTTTTGTTGTAGAGTTGATTAATCATTTTCCTTCAACACCTGAGTGTCTCTTTTTCCACGAAAAAAAAAATCTGACTTTAAAATATAAAGAAGCAAAGCAAACCTTACTGTCCTTGTATGACTTAGCTTTAGAAATCCTGAACCGTATGAGGTTATTTTGAAAGATTTCTTTTGTAAACTTCTTTGATGTATTCTCTCTCTTTTTTAACTAAAGTCTAGCCATACACAGTACAAGATTCTACAGTGCAAGTTGGTGAAAATGAATCACAATTTCCTTTACAAATTATTTATTTTGTGTCGTTCATGTTTTTAATATGGTAGCCCTTGATATCAAAAGGAAAGCTCAGGGAAATGATAAAATGATTCACAGCTTTCCATTTATAAATTGCTAGCTCAAATCTGGGGCATATTGGTACTAGGTGAAAGACATTACCATTTGAAAGTCCTTCGGAAGTCATTAAAATGGCTTTGGTATTGTGTGGCCATTGTTGAGTAAAGACATATATCAAGACATATATATATATATATAACAGAGCTAGTACTTGCAACCCAGAAAAAGAAGAGGATGTAAAGTTGTGGTCAAGCCTTTAGGTGGCTTATGTGGTATAGTACAGTATATCATTAAATCTTTAAGATTAGTCCAATGTTGCGCTACAGGTCTTTCTCACCCATGTCATTATTAAGAGTAAAATGTTTCAAGAAGCAATCTGTGCTGCTCAGATGTATTTTTCCTATACACCAATTCAGAACAGCGAAGTTACATAGTTGCATCGTAGATGAAGTTAAAAAAAGATGGAATGTCCATCAAGTTCAACTCCACCCGGGGACCCCCGCTGGCCTGGGGTATTAATTGTGTGTGTAAAAAAATGGTTTTATGGGAGGAGGATGGGCGGGAGGAGGATGGGCGGGAGGAGGATGGGCGGGGGGGGTGGTGGGGGTTAGGGGCACAGGGGGTGGGTTGTGTATTGTGCTTACTAAATATTTTTAAATTGAAGTTTTATGACTAATGTAGATGAGCAGGGGGTCTCTGGAGCTGAACTGTGTTGGTTTGAGGTCCGGGGACCCCCTGCTTCCTGAGATACAGACCCCGTTATGGCTCCTATGCATGTAAATGTCTCGTGTCACGTGATCGGGACTTTCCATGCATAGGAGATACCGGCACCCCATAACGGGGCCTGTATCTCAGGAAGCAGGTGGTACGCAGACCTGAAACCAATGCATTTCTGCTCCGGAGACCCCCTGCTCATCTACACAAGTATTAAAATGTATATTAATAAACATACATTTCGGGTGAGATTTTCGCTGAGAGAGGCTGCTCTCTCTGAGCAGCTCTCTCTGAGCAGAAAGGAATCGCCGGGTAAGGTCTTTTCAGAGAGGCAATCCTATCGTCGGTGGCATCTCGCCCGTTTCGGGAATTTTGTTATCACAGGTAATCAATGCTTTCTGAATACTGTGGTAGCAACACTCACAAAAACGGTGATATATATGGCCCAGCGATTTTTTTATGAACCTTTACTGCATAGGCCCCATAGTGAGAATCCCCCAGAGATGGGCATTTGACCTGGTATTCTGGTTTTGGTTCTAATTATAATGTTGGGGTTTTGGATCTAACATCTTACCCACGGTTCTTGTAGATTTTGATTTCATATACCTGGTTTTGCCCCACTAAATTCTCTATTTCATTTCATATGTGAAATATTTATATTATTTGATTTATCATTGTGTTATAAGGTGGATATTATTTAAGTTAAATTCTGTTAGCAAGATTTACAAAATGTAGCTATAAAATTATAAAGTTATTATTCTGTGATCAAAATTTAAAACAGAATTTGGACCCAGCATTTTATTGTGGCGCTTTTTCAATATTACATTCAAATGTCAAGTTTCTTTTACAAACATACATATTAATAAGTTTACTGTTATGTTCAGAAAGTATGATATTCCTTTGAGAAATTGAACTCTCTATTTTTAAATATTCAGAAGGCTATACCATATGCCAATACCCGCTAGATTTTTCCTGTTGAAAGCTTTATATATTTGTTGGTATTGTAATGAGTCACACCTCATCATAGTGCTCTGTATTTCACTTTATATATGTAGCCATGGCTGATCTAGACTACCTCTCTGCCTCCTGTCACGAAAGGCTGTGCTTAAAGTGCGCGCAACAGTGACGAGACGGATGACATCACCCGGCAATTTTACTTTCGGCGACGTCGCTGGCGACCTGGCCATTGATTGGTTCAGAGGCTGATAGCGACAGCCTCTGAAAAATCAAATTTTGTCTGCTTCCAAATTTTTGGTCGCCGCCGTCGCTGCCGTCATGCCGTCGTGTTGCACTTACTATAAGCGCTTGCGGCGGCGACAATGCTTTTGTTTTCAGGTGACGGCGTGTCACCAGCACTGTAAGCACAACCTAAGTCTTTAGTAGCTACAGGATGTGGCAGGCTATCCTAGGGCTTTGACCCCCTCATGCTGACACTCTGAGTGACAGAAGAGGTGTGCCACAAGGGTCTGTGTAAAGCCAATAGTGGTACAGACCTTGTGCCTTCCCCTTCTCGTGCATCAGAGAGGGAAGTACTAAATTATAGGAGTTCAGCTCCCATCCTCCTGGTGTGAGGAAGCAAGAAGCTCAGCTCATCCCGGCTGGGAGTGAGACATGCAGTCAGTCCCTCATGGGCTGACTGAGCAAGAGAGATTAGAGGCCTCAAGTCTACCAGAGAGCCAAGGCACCATCCAGAGGTTTGGGGTCCCAGATCAATCCTCATGCATACGCTGTACTGCAAGCAGTGGCTGCTACAATAAATCATCCCTTCTTATATACCCCTGCCTAAACTCTCAGTCTATTGGGTAGGGGTATGGATGGAATTTGTCATAGTGCGGGACTGACTCTGGAAATCCTGGAGCCCACTGGAGCTGGAGGCGCTGACATCCTGAGTGAACACTGAAGATCTATAAAAGCCTGTCTGTTCCCCACACAACGCAGACCACTCAGCTCTTCTGGACCCGCACAGGTATACACGCACCACAAACAGCAGCAACCAGTAGACTGTATGATACTCCTTGATAAAACACCACCTGGTGCGATACACGTAGGAGTGTCTCTGGTGCCTCCTTTTTATGTATGTCAGAATAAAGATCTTTGTATATTCATTTTTTTTTACCCTGATTCCCATGGCTGTGCACTGCTTCAACTTTGTTTGCTTAATCTGGATTTCTATCACTGGCGGCTGTTCACGCTGAGGCTGAGACTCCATGAGTGGGTGAAGAAGACAACATGTGAGTGTTTTGATTTATCCTCCTTTCTACTGTACATGTTTTTGGCGTATTACTGAAGATATTCACTTGTGCGTATTCCCAATAAGGATTTAGGGATGCAGATTCCAATATAGTCTATATACCTTCACCTTCAGGCGACAAGTAATTGCCTGTTTAGAAGAGTATAAAACCCATCTTTAAAAGACATTTTATTTATCACCCACTCAAAATGGAGGCCTCTATGGATGGGCTTTAAATATTTCAAACAATATTTTCCAATCCACTTCTCCTGAAAATACTTGAGCACTCATATACCACTTTGACTACGTGAATTTCAATGTGCACCTAAAACCCGTATTGATAAAATAGTGCTAGTCCTTTATGCGTGTTTAGTCCGATTAACCTGAATGGGGATTGAGGCATCAGGTGCACTACTAGGACTCAGCCCCTTTTAATGCAGTATTTCTCAACCCTCTTCTTGGGGAACACTGGCAAGGCTATGTTTTGGGGATAACAAACTAATCACACATTCACATATTAGCATACATTTGTGCTTGGTAATTCCTTGGTTATTGCTTAAATCTGGTCTGAATAGAGGTTATCAAAACATTGTTTTACCTGTACTTTCAGAAAAGACTCTAACATTTTAGATATTCAAATTGCTGAGGAGATGTATGTCACGGTAGCTAGTGATAGGTTATAATATACACAAAAATCTCTGGGTTGAATTGAACACGACTTAGATATAATAAATATAGTTTATTCCTTTAAGAAGGTGAACACACAAGATGGTACAAATAACAGACAAAATATAGCACTTACTTAGGGGTTGGACAATGAAGCAATCAGGTACAGGATTGGCAATTCATTCATCAATACAGGATACAAATGAAGACATCACGAAGACAATGGGAATAGGGTTTACACTGGTTTATATGGGATTCCAGTCCCATACCCTGACATTGAGTGCAAGACATTGGATGACAATTATCTGCACCCAATCCCTCCTTGCCACCTCATTTGAGAGGCAAAGTAATACCTGCCCACTGGGTGGGCATTATTCTAATCAGGGGCTTATTTCCCTAGACCCCCCTCCCACAAGACTGGCGTCGCCCAGTCTGCTTGGGACAGGAAATCCTTTGTCCCAAGGTGTGAAACACAACACTTATACCAAGTACCCACGTCCTGCTCTGCTTTGTTCTAGAATACACAAGCAGGGTGGTGGAGCCTTTGACCAGGGGGCTCATTGTAGACCACTTGTCTCCCCCCTAAGCATTAACATACCATACGGCCTCTGGTTTTCCCGGTCTTAGGAATACCAGACCCACAAGGTAATACATATCTTAATATCTACACATATTAAAATAATCCGTTCGGCTGGGCCGAACGGGCTGAAATTTGCCAGACCCTCATGCCGGAGGGAACTCTCCATAGTGGCAAAGTTTCAGCTTGCTGTGACCCACCGGACCGGAGTTACACAAATGCAGTTTTAAAAGCACGTTTGAACATGAGGCTTTTTTCTGCCATGCAAGTCAATGGCAGAAACCCAAACTTTACAATTACCCTGACTCCGTTCTGTTTCCCCGAGAGGGTCGGTATTTGCCATGCAATCCTGCCGGAACTAGGACTACATGGTGGCCGAATCTCAGCCCTCTAGGTTGAACAGAACCGGAGTTATGGGTTCCAGGTTTCTGCTCACTCTGACTTAGCCGTTTTCACTCGCGGCTTTTACCTCCGCCATTAGAGTCTATGGTGCAACCCTTATAACGAGCGTGACCCTTTACCGGGGTCATTAACTCTCGGACCCTGTTGGTGTCAAGTGAGGGGGTTCCTAGGTCTAGGGGAAAAAAGAACTTTATTCCTGGGTGCCCCAGAACCTAAGTTTCCCACGCCAATTGAATTTGAACTTGACCGGGGAGTGATCAAAGCTCTCGTCAAGACAATGTCTCCGCTCTTGCGGTCTGCGGTTTGGATGGCTGCCAACCCATTCCTGGAGGTCGGCGTTGAGGAATCCCCATTGAAATGAATGGCTCCATTGACTTACAATAGGGAACCGCCGCTCTCCTCTCGGGCGCCACCTGCAGGTCTTCTACGATATCAGGCCGAAATCGCTGGACCTCCATACGGTGACATGGGGCTGTAATGGCGACCTATGGAGAGACTGCAAAATTGAACCTGAAAAGGTGGAAAAAGGGACAAAGGGCCATAAACACCAAATTAATATTAACCCTTTCCTTCCCACTTGGATCCCAGTGTATGTTGTTGCTGCATACATTGCAAAGGTACAAACTCCAATAATTGTACCAATATACACATCTAGCAAATAAAACAGTTTGCCATGAGGCAGGGGAATAAAAATACATGAATTCTATCTAAATGTGGGAATAGGATAACCAAGGGACATAAGTTTTGGTTATGAAGCAGTGGAACATATGTATTATACGTACATTTCGGGTTAACCCTTCAGTTCCCAGACAGTGGAAGGGGGTGACTAATGGGGGTGACCCCTTTATTACTCTCTTGGTACCCCTCCCCCGTCACAATGTACAAAATTTAATTATTTGCAGATAGTGTAATCTTAACAGTAGTGAACCCGTTAACGTCTCCCCCAAACCTGCACTATAGACTTTCAGAATTTGATTTGCTCTTGGAGTATAAAATAAACTCCAAGAACATCAGTGGATCTTAATCTGACTCTAGCATACCATGAGGTTAAGCGTCTCCATCTGAATTTGAATTATAAATGGAAGGAATCCCACCTAAAATATCTGGGAATCTATTTGACAAAGTCCTATCAAACTCTATATGAATATGTAGCGCACTTTCCCCCACCCCCTGGGAGATGTATGGCTACGGTGTATGGGTGTGGTGCAATACCTGATGGTGCCCAGGAGATCTGATCCTCCGCTGCTGGGAACCTGGGGTGCACCTGAGTGGTGCTCGGTAGCACCTCCACCAGTACGGGATTTTAGCATGCAGAATTCCCCCATTTCAGGACACATAAAGAATACACACTTGGTAAAGCAGAACAGTTTTACAATATGTAGCTAATATAGTTACAGCCTACCCACCAGGCCCCGCACAGCCGTATCTTCCAATACTCCCCCTTCTCAATGGAGTCACCATCCCCCAATGTACGTGGGGCCCTTGGGCTCCCAACCAACCCGCTGTCCACAAGGTCAATCCCCCCACCCAATGTGTGGTACCGCACTGCCCAATAAAGTGTTGTTGGTGCACGTGAGGAGTTGGGTACCTGCTGGGTATGTCCACACCCAGGCGCAGATGCTGTAACTGATAATGGGATCCACGGATCGGTTGCCATAACCCGCGATGCCTCCGCCTCTACGTTGTGTGGTATCCCACCTGGACTGTGCCACCTTTGATGAGAGTCTCTACATGACGGGTGATCTGGTCCCAAACCACCTATGGACAGGATGCAGCCACTCCTGTCTCTATCCCTCACTCTGAAGCTACATGGCAGTGTCCCTATACTATGGACCTTTCCCTGCAGCAACCACAAGCTGAGGGGAGTCGGGGCCTAATGGGGTCTCTGGCCTAGTGCAGGTGTCACAGACACCTGCACACACACCCTACCCTGATGGCGTCCCAGCTCCGACTGGCGTGGCTTGCAGCACACCTAATGTATCCATCTCTGAGCAGGAGATTCTGGTAGTCCTATTGGCTAAGCATAGCCAGGTGATCTTAAGCCCCAGGGACTGCTGGGTGTTGTTGTTCCCCTCAGAGCCCTGTGTTCTTCCACTGCGCCTATCTGGCACTCGCGAACCCCACAAAGGTAAAGGGACCCAAGGGGCAGGGGCCCTGCTATAAATATATCTACCCTAAGTTATTCTCATAAATCAGAAAAGATCTACTGGACTGGGGAAATATCAGATCTTGTGGTTTGATCAAATCTGCTTTATAGAAATGTATATTCTACTCAGACTCCTATTTTACTTCCAGATGGTCCTGATTTTTCAATTTATATGACAAGAGGCCAAGATTGGCTATATCCATTTTGTTGGCTCCAATGTCAGGCGCTGGTCTTGCAGTGCCTGACTTAAGAAGATATTTCCTAGCAACTCACCTAAAACAAATGAATTACTGACGGAAAATGTTTCAGATGGGTAGATATAGAAGAGGCATTATCTAAGCAAGCCTCGTTACCTGCTTGGCTCTGGATATCTAAACAACACCTTTTAAAATATTATTCCCTCCAAGTATAAAACTTACACTGCTTATAATTGATTTGGCTAGAACATTTTTTAGAATCCTCAATAAAATATCAATAAATAATGCTGATGGAAAGTGACTGCATTCCTAAAACACAACACAAAATCTTTTAATAAAATTTGTGACCCCTGGATTAACTCTTAATTCTTGGTATACCTAGTGGATTCTCTGGTGTCTTGAGTGGATGATCTCCTCAATGGGTCTTCCATCTCTGGGTGTGAACTCCTCATAGTTTCTATAACATACACTACTGTAGGATTAGCTACTCTGAATTTTGAAATATAGCGTTTTGTTTTGTGGACTAAAGCAAGAGTGCTCAAGCCTGCCTCCCTCCCTCCCCCAACAGGTTATGTTTTCAGGATATTCCTGCTTCAGCATAGGTGGCTCAATTAGTCCCTGCTTCAGCACAAGAGGCTCAATCAGAGGCTCACTTTGACTGAGCCTCTGAGCCACATGATGTTAATCCTAAATAGATCTCTGTTATCCCACTGTGATGTATGTTGTGGTTACCTGATTAGCTTTTATTTCCTTCTGAAATATTATCCTGTTCTTGTACTGAGGCTCTTGCTTTGCATTTTGTATATTAGTTTGTATGATTTCTTTTTCCACTGCATGTTCGACAAATACAGCTCTCAAAAACTTTCTTTAGCTACACATATTATTATAGCGATATTTTTCACAAGCGGAATCCACAAGCACTGAAATTCTCTGTTCAATATAATAATGAAAGTGCATAATGTGCAGATTTGAATAATTTAAAGTATGTCATACTGACTAAAGTGATTGCATATGCTGTAGTACGGATCAAGTTACAAAGCTTCTGTGTTGAAATATTTAACTTACTATACTTTTCCTGCATATTTCATGAATATAGAAATCTCTGTTTAATTGCTCATCTGGTTTAATTGTTTTTCACAGATGTTGTCTTTATAATTCACTAGTTAATTAAAATGATTTACCTGCTGAGCTAAGGATAATTCAACTAGTAAAGCAATATTTAGCCAAAGTGAATTTTTAATATACAATATTGAATGGCATTTAGTATTATTTAAGCTTTTAACCCTTTGAGTGATGGAGGGTCAAGGTGCCTGAGAGCAGGACCGCAGACTAGAGCTCTCCCTGATCAACCGATGTGCGATGGAAGGTGGGTGTACTTGGAAGTCAGGCTCAGCTTCCGGTGTGCAACAGTTGGGGGGAGAGAAAGGCCCAGAGTTGGAAGAGGCATAAGCTGGGGAGATCCAGAAGTTGGGGCCCTGCGGCGGAAACCAGAGGCCCAACTTCCAGCACCGACATGTCCCAGTTCTCCCCCCCTGTCGATGGCCCTGCCTGAATGCCACAGCCTTTCCAGCACATTGCGGTCCCGTAACCACTTTCAATAGAGGCTATGGCATTAGGTTTAATCTTTCCAGAAGACATACTATATCTGGTTATTCTTGTATGGAGGCGTGGGCAGTTCCTTATCAGATATGACATCAGCTTGGCTGCAGGACCTTCTCTGGTAATATAATTAGTGATAGTAAGAGCTGACTAAGGCTGCACTTATAGTGCTGGCGACAGCGACGCGATGTTGCAGAAAAACAAATGCATTGCCGCCATCGCGTGTTCTTATAGTAAGCGCCACACGATGGTGCGACGGAGTGACGGATTGGTCTCGATCGTTGGAAGTCATCTCTATTTGATTTTCCAGTGACCATCGCCGGCACTATAAGCATAGCCTAAGGGTTATTATCTGAAAATATATCTAGCACGGGGTGGTAGGACAGAGGGATTACACCAGAAGATGTGAGAGGGTTAATACCGAGATGAAGGAGAAGCTTACAAATTATGATACTAAGTTCAAATACAAGGATTCCACTCAGGAACAGAGTATTATGCCACATTCTTTGGGGATAATATGACTTATTTGAAACACCACCATTTTGTACTATTTTTGAATGTGAGTATTTATCTTCCAAATAAGCGTTTCTTTTTATGTACTGAGACCAGAATGCTGAGTACTGTGGTGCTAGGTTAATCGATCGAAAGAGAAATAAGGACCTTTTACACAGTCACTAAGTCATGTGACCTCCAGAGTGACAGTCCCTGTAATGTAGTGACTACATCCTGGGGCACCAAAAGGGTTAAGATCTTAAGCAGCAATGTAGATCCTTGTAGACGGACGTTCACAGAGGTACACAATTAGGAGGCTTTATAATGTGAAATTATAATAGGCTTTATTGTGCCTGTCCCTTTTCATCAGGAAATTATCCAAACACAGGGGGGGGGGACACAAAGCTTCCATTCACTTGGGAGTATTTCTAGTGAAATCCTATGCAATTAGTTCACATCTCCATTAGTTAATCCTGTCTCGCAGCCCCAAAACATATAGCATGAAAATAAGCAGATATAAGCAGTCTCTTAAGAATAAAAGTCTTATCTGTTCCTTGTGGTTTGGAGGGAAAATCTTCACTGTCCCTGCTTCAGCTCCCTTGTCTCCAGGGTTGGTCAGCATACAGGTTTAGAAGTTTTCCCTGTGTCTTGAAAACAGCTCTGCTATCTTTTGGCAGAGCTCAAGACAAGTGTGTCTCCAAGTTCAGCTCAGGTGCCAGCTAAAGAGTTTACTTCCTGTCTCAAAGGCAGGTTTTTTGTAAACAATCTAATCAGGCAGGTGGTGTTTAGTAATTAACTACCACACTGCTAGATTAAAGGAACATTACTGAACAGGGATAAGTCCCCTGTTACAATCCTATTGAAGTAACTTGGGTGGTTTCTCACTGCAAGGTCTTCATAGGCCCAGATTCACTAAATGATACTACACTTTAGCAAAACCAAACTCCCATTGAAATGAATGGTAATTAAGATGTGCTAAAGCTTAGCATCCTTCAGTGAACATGGGCCTTCCGGTCCAGCGGAGCCCTATCCACAGCCCCCTCCTGCGAGGGAACCCTCTCCATGTTCCGCCTGCGGAGAGCAAGGCCATCGGCATGTGGACTGTCCACAGATGGATTGTTCCTTCAGCAGGACCGTCACCTCAGCCTTCACTGGAGAAACATACAAGCCCTGGCTACTTCCAACCCTGATTGGGGGAAAAACCGTCCAGGCCCTTGTAGATTCGGGCTCTGGGAAAACTCTGGTCCTCCAGGAACTGTTACCGCCTAACGTGTGTTCTTTTGACTCCCCATGGAGTATAGAATGTATACAAGGTGATGTAAAGCGGCATCCGACGGCCAAAATCTGGCTACAGGTAAAAAGCCAGGAGGCCTACCTCGAAGTAGGAGTCGCTCCTTGGCTCCCTGCCCCCGTTGTTCTCGGCTGGGACTGGCCTTTCTTTTCGGACCTAATGGCTCCAGTCTCTCACGAGGAGCCTCCTTCTCTGGCTCAGGAGAACCCTGTCAAACTGTTCCCCTTCTCGGCAGACCTTTTTCCCAGTCGACACTGGGTTCAAAAGACTCGGAAGCAAAGACGCTCTGACAAACAGGACTGGTTGCATAAATCTGGGTCTCAAGGTGACCAGTCTAATAGCCAGAAAGCACAAGTGATGACTGGGGATGGCCAGATGGAGGGGGATATAAGCCTTGCGGACTTACCAGACCTATACCTCCCTGATTTTCGCCAGAGGCAAAGGGAAGACCCAGTCCTTGCTAGACAGTATGACAAGTGGTAAAAATTGATGAACAAATTTTGAATGTACAGGGGGTGATAGTATTCCCCCATTTTGAGCTATCAAATGATATCCTGTATAGGGTGAATAGGCAGACACAAACAGGGGAGGTCACCAGACAGATATTGGTTCCCAAGGCGTTTGTTAAATCTGTGTTCACTCTAGCCTATACTGTCCCTTGGGGTGGTCACCTGGGCAGGGATAAAACATTGCACCGTATTTCGTCCCGATTCTATTGGCCAGGGATGTATAGCGATATTGCTAAGTTATGTGCGGCATGTCCGGAGTGCCAGCTAACTAGTCCAAAGGGACAAAAAACAGCCCCTTTGGTTCCTCTACCCTTGGTGTCAGTTCCCTTTGAGAGGATTGGGGTAGACTTGGTAGGACCTCTAGAACCTTCTTCGAAAGGGCACAGGTTTATTCTTGTAATTGTTGATTATGCAACAAGATATCCTGAGGCGTTTCCCCTGAGAACAGCAACGGCGAAGCAAGTAGCCAACAAGTTGTTGGAGCTGTTCTCACGGGTTGGACTTCCCCAGGTTATGTTGACAGGCCAAGGTATCAAATTTTATGGCTAAATTGATGCAGGATGTCTTAAAATTACTAGAGGTCAAGTCTGTTCGGACATCGGTCTATTATCCACAGACTGACGGATTGGTGGAAAGATTTAACCGAACTCTAAAAGGGATGCTGAGGAAATTTGTAGATTCAGAGAAGAGAGCCTGGGATGAACTTCTCCCTTTTCTGCTATTTGCAGTGCGGGAAGTTCCTCAGGCCTCCACAGGATTCTCTCCATTTGAACTGCTCTATGGCCGCCAACCCCGGGGTATCCTAGACCTCCTAAAGGAGTCCTGGGAGGAACAGTGGTCTCCTTCTAAAAATACCCTGCAATATGTACTAGACCTTAGGAAGTGCCTAGATGTGGTCGGCCATTTTGCTAGGGAGAATCTTAGATCAGCCCAGGACAGTCAGGAGAGACATTACAATCAGAATGCTCGCATGAGAGTTTTTCACCCGGGAGACCAGGTGATGTTATTATTACCCAGTTGCGAGAGTAAACTCCTGGGCAAATGGCAGGGCCAATTCGAAGTACTCCGCCGCACGGGTGATGTGAATTACAAGATCGCTCAACCAGGATCCAGGAAGGGTAAACAAATTTACCATGTGAACTTGCTGAAATCCTGGAAGAGGCAGCAGGCTCTATTCATCCACCCGGTGGAGGAGGAAACTGACTTGGGTCCTCAACCCCCACAGGAGAACATCGTGGGTGATGATAAAATCCCAATGGGTAAACAGTTGTCCTCTGAACAAAAAGGGGACTTGTTAGCAATAATTACACAATTCCATGATGTTTTTTCTAATTTACCAGGACAAACTAACTTAATTTCACATGCAATCGAGACAGCACTTGGGGTAAAAGTACGTTCCCGTCCTTATAGGTTGCCTGAAAGTCGTAGAACCCTGGTAGAGAAGGAGGTACAAGAAATGTTACACTTAGGAGTGATTGAGGAATCATGCAGTGAGTGGTGTAGTCCACTAGTTATGGTCCCTAAACCCAACTATTCGGAAGTGGCAGCCCCTTTAACAGACCTCATAAAAAAGTGTGCCCCTACACAAGTGGTATGGTCAAGGGATTGTCAGAGAGCCTTTGAGGACATAAAAAGGTGTCTATCAGATGGTCCCATCCTTAGAAGCCCAGACTTCAACAGCCCTTTTATAGTGCAAACAGATGCATCGGAGATAGGGCTAGGGGCAGTGTTGTCACAACAGTTTGAGGGAGTTGAACACCCTATCCTTTTCCTGATTAGGAAATTGTTCCCGAGGGAAAAAAACTACTCAGTGATTGAGAAGGAGTGCCTCGCAGTAAAGTGGGCAATCAAGGCTTTGAGGCATTACCTGGCAGGAGTCCATTTTACTCTGGTGACGGACCATGCTCCACTGAAGTGGCTAAATAGTATGAAGGATTCCAATGCTAGATTGACTAGGTGGTATATGGCCCTCCAACCCTTCTCATTTGAGATTCAGCACAGGCCGGGAAAAGAGAACGCAAATGCTGACTTCTTTTCTAGAGAAGGGGTGGATGGTCGGGCTTCAGCCGTGCGTAGCCCCAGCCACACACTAACAGGGGAGGAATGTGACAGGGTAAATAAAAGCCACCAGCTATATGCCTGGCAGACATATGTTTAGCCTGCAATGCAGCAGTGACTAGGTTAACTTTTCATGGCAATTAGTTGACTCCCAGCTGCCTAATTAAGGTGTGTTAAAAACCCCAGGATGTGCACACATGCCTGGCTGGTCAGCAGACAGGAGTGAGTTAGTGGAGAGATTACTGAATCAAGGTCTGTCTTCTTGTATCCTGTCTGAAGCCTGGGAAATACCCTGAAAACTCTGGAGAGAGAACAGCTTGATTTAAGGTCTGTTTGCAAAGTACATTTTGATGAACTGTTGTGTCTTGCACGCTGAAGAAAAACTGTTTTGTTTACATGCTTAAGATAAGCCTTTTTTTTCCTTTTGTTTGCTGAGAAGAAGCTATTTGTTTTTGTGTGCTGTGTGTTTTAAGGCTAAAATAAATAAGCCTTATTCAAAGAACCCTTGTGTGTAGTTGCATCTACGCTGCAACAGATGGTGTCAGAGGTGCTGGAATTTTCAAAAGGCTCCCGCAGTTAAAGGGCCACACACACACACACACAAGAATGGAAGAATTTTTTTAAGAGTTTCTGTGCGAGCAGACCAGACAGCAGGGACAGTTAATGCAGGAACAGGCCCGGCTGCAAGCAGAGAGAGATGAAAGACTACAGGCAGCACAGGATGAGCGGATTGCCAAGCTGCTGACCCAATTCCTAGGGTCTGCCAGTCCAGAACTTGCAAATAGCAAATAGCAGGAACCAGCACACCATAGGTTAAAAAATTACTTTATTAAGCGACTAGGAGAGACACCATAAAAGGAGCAACCACCCACTCTGACGCGTTTCGGGCTAAGCCCTTTGTCAAAGAGTATGCCCCCGATACAAAAAACACACACTTACATACACAATTGTCTAATTACCAAATTGATCGCGTATTTAGGCACAGGTGACGTCAGCGGAACCAACCGAGAATCTCGCAAGGCTTACCAGTCTAGCCAGTCTAGCCGGAGTCCCAGGAGACAAATCGCTTAGCCCGAAACGCATCAGAGTGGGTGGTTGCTCCTTTTATGGTGTCTCCCCTAGTCGCTTAATAAAGTAATTTTTTAACCTATGGTGTGCTGGTTCCTGCTATTTGTCCTAGCGCTGAGCTCCACTTTCCTCCCCAGAGACTGTTTTTTCCTGATCTTCAATCAAGTTGGATGCACGCTTATAGGGAGTTCTTGCTGTTCGTTTTCACTCCACACAAACAGTGAGTGTACTGTGGTATTACTTGGCTGGCTTTTGACTGTGTCGTCTATATGTTCTGTGACCTTATCTGAGTGTGGTTGGTTAAAAGGGGACCGTCTGCCATTGGTATTTGTGTCCCCCTAGTACCCTATAAATCCCATTCTATGATTTAAGCCATTATTATTGGCGGTCACATGTTCATGAACTATAGATTTGGATGACAACCCATGTCATTTCTTCTATCAAATACATTGGAGCAGCTTCACTAAGACTTTTATACCCAAGATCAAGACTACTGATATCCGTTACATATGGGACTTATTATATGATATACCTGCAAAATATTTCTGTTGCACCATGATTGGACTTCAAGTCCTGTCTTTGTCCCCTGTTATTAGGTGATTTGGGGGTACGTTTGAGAGAATTTTGGTGGCGGTGGGTGCTATATTTGGCGAGTTATCAGCGAGGGTGTTCAGGAGCTCCTCTAGAACACGACCATGCTCTGTGACGTCACCGGAAGTCTCTAAACACAGCTTTTAAGCAAGGGCTTGGGAGATGCAAAGCCAGTAAACCCACTCACAGATATGTTTCAACCTTGATGGGTATCATCAGTGTGAGGCTGGTTGCTGGCTAAGGGTTGCTCATGTAATGTGAGCATGAGATAAAAGGTGGCACTGTGTGCTCATTTGCATGTAATTTCCCAGAATCCCTTGCTGCAGTGGAAGTGCTGTGTGCTGGGTGATAATGGTGAAAGGCAGGGTTGCAGACCTGTCTAAGACATGCAAATGAATATACAGGAATATTTACAGTTGATATATATATATAATGAATCTATTATGGTTCTTCCCCCTCATGCAGAGGTATTGGGAACAAATGCAGTGTAGTGTAGGACTTGCACTTATTATGGTTTACCTTGACGTTTGGTGTGCAAGCTTATGATGTTTTGGCCAAAATTTCTAACTAAAAAACCATATTTTATTATTAGCATTAGCAATGTTATTAGTATTGAAGCATCATTTCTTGTAATTATTACCATGTATGTTTTGTCATTAAGATGTAGCACTGGGCACCCCCTGTGTTTTCCTATATATATATATATATATATATATATATATATATATATATATATATATATATATATATATATATATATATATATATATATATATATATATATATTGTGACATAGTCCAAAGATGTTAGGCAGCTTTCTGCCCCGTTTTAGGTCAGAAAGTGCAGGAATTGTGCAAAATTATTCATTCCACAGCTTCACATTAACTCAGGCTGGTGGTTGGAAAATCCAGACCACAGATTACAATGTGTCTAGTTCTCCATCACCTGCTCTCCTAATCACTAGCACAGGTATTTAGAGCAGAGAGGGTTGCTTTTCACTCTCTCTTCTTAGAGCCTGGAGACTGGGGGTTTCGCTGCTTCCATGCATCCAGTTCGGGGTGGACGGCCCCTTCAAGTATCACAGTACCAGAGGATTTGCCTGGACACTTGGGACCGATTTCCCACCACGAACAGATAAGACAAACACATGTTTATTGCCGTATCTAAAAGACTATATGCTTTATCTAGTGACCTTAAATGAGAGGGCATTATTTTATGCTGGGGAACCAGGTTAGTTGGCCCAGCAGCAGTTAGAGAGGCTGATTCTGCTGTGTAGTTAGATCCCTGAATGGGATAGGATTTCTTTATATGATTTGGTTTTTATTTCTTAAAAGTGACCGTGTGTGAAATGTTATAACGGTGATATGAGTAAACCTCTGAAGGTTCATGTCTGAGTGCATCCTGCCTACACCTGTTCAAGCTGCAGTCCCTTACTGGGATGAAAATAAAGCAAGCAGAAGCCTGAGTTAAGCAACGTAATACTTTGCATGTTCCTGTTTTTTGTATAATTAACCCTAGAAGACTGTGTCGGGAAGAACCCAGACAGACGTCAGCGCTACAAAAGAGGGACGTTTGTCACTATATATATATATACAGTGTTCGACAAACCTATACATTTGCTCGCCCCGGGTGAGTGGATTTAACCCCCGGGTGAGTAAATATTGGCCCAAGCAGCACACGTTTGGTACTAGGTGGCGAGTAGATTTTTTTGTGTGGCGAGTAGATTTTTTGGTGATTTGTCAACCACTGTATATATATATATATTTATTTTATATATATATATATATATATATATATATATATATATACTGAAGAAGATCCCCCTGTGGGATCGAAACGTTGGACTTTTGTGCTTTGTGTTTTAATACACTTACTTAACTTACCTGTCTGAGTGCTGTCTCCTTTTTGCCAGTTTCTGGTAATGTATGCTTTTGTTATCTTTATGGGATATACACCAGCCCATTCAGGATACTATATTGGAGTGCCTGTGAAAATGTTTTTTCAACTACAGTATATATGTGTATATGTATATATGTATATATATATTTGTAGGGGGTCCATGTCATATGGTTTTGAAGCAAAAGGTGGCACTGTGTGTTCATTTGCATATCATTTCCAAGAATCCCTTGCTGCATGTGAAGCACTGTGTGCTGGGTGATAATGGTGAAAGGCAGGGTTGCAGACCTGTCTAAGACATGCAAATGAGCACACAGTAATATTTCCATTTGCTATATGCTTTACTGTGGACGTTTTTTGTCACTCTTTTTACCCACCATAACTTAACTAAGTCTATATCTATATCTATGTGTAGCCCTGTGTAATTTTGGGGTTACATGCCTCTCTCCTTCTGTGCAGTAATTCCTGGTAAGAGGGCAGGTTTGCCAGAAGTTATCATGAGGTTTTGCCCTCAACCCCATGTGAGGTGTAATATGTAGCAAAGGAAGTGACAGCATGTCTGTGTCCACGGACAGTGACACAGGGGTGGGTCTTCTGGAGCTATATAATACGAATCACTTCCTAAAGTTAGCATGTTCAAGTTGGATCTGAGTCTGTGCAGTTCAAGTGTCAGTTGCAGAGTGTGGCAATCTGACCCCCCACTGTGTCAGGACTCTGGCACAGATTGTGGCCCTCCCTTAGGGGAGAGGATACAGACTATTCCCCTTTCTCTATTAGAGAGTCAGGGAAGAGCAAGGACAGCTACTAGGGCCCTGACTAGGAGTGCTGTCCAGGGACTTCCTTGAAGTGGGCAACCTGGAAATGTGCGGCTAGGGACCGGCCGCTATGATGGGCAGTCTGCCATGGAGGATGTTAATAAAGAGTGCCTTGATTAAAAGAACCTTCTCGCCTGAGCCTGGAGTCATTCAGGGAGAAGCTGCACCCAAGGGTTCTCTTCCAGAGACTCCTCCATGCTGTCGTGGTGACCTGGAAGAGATGGAGGCGCTGTACCAACTGTGAGTATGATCTCAGCACTACCTCACGAGCCAGTACTGGTGAATTCCCCAATACAATCAAGCGGGTCACTCAGGAGTCCTGTAAGCCAGCAGGTGCACCACACGACATGACATGTAACTGGGGGCAGATTCTGCACATAGGGGCCCAATATGAGATTGGGTAGGGGTCTGACCGTTGATTTTTGGAGGCGCTGCTGAGATCCTCAGGACAGGCTTTAGCTGGGCTAATGAGAGGATATGTATGCTACCAGTAATGTGCTGCAGAATGGAAGGAAGCCTAGGGATAGTCAGGAGTACCATGGTCGCTCGCAAAGCACACCCTAGGGCCTGATATGGAGTAAGGTAGATCTGGAGACAGGACTATTGCTGTTCTAGTCACCTTGCGGCAGCTAGTCGTAGGATGCCATGCTCATGTGGTAGCCTGTTAACGCAGGTCAGGAACTCCTGGGAGGGTCTGCGCTAGGTTAGACAACAGTAGGTGACGCCCTAAGTACTGCATGGAGAAGCCAGTAACCAGACTACTAACCACAGAGCACATACTGGAGGATATTGTGTACAGCATACAGAGAGAGAGTTAGCCTAGCCTGAGGTAGTGCATACATCTGAGAGAGACACACATGAGATACATGTAGAGGTGCACTGGCATACTTTATTGCGATTGCAACAGAAGTGTAAAGATGGCGACTTGTAAGGATATCCCGCGCGGTGCGGAGAATCCAAGATGGCGGCTCGCACCTGATGGAGAAAGTGCACGTGGTGTGTGTACCACGGAGGTACAAAATACAAAAATGACTTTCGCCAGTTTTCTGTGGAGTGGTGCGAAAGCTGTGACTGCGCCGTTCTTGTCCTGCCTAAATTTCCGGGGTGCAACCCTGGAGGATAGCTGTGAGGACATTGTGATTATGTGCAAAACTAATGAAGGAGTATCTGATTGCCAGGCGGTGATCACTACTCAAATTGCCACTGCTGCTAATGTGGATTGCAGTGTGATCCAAAATGGCAGCTCCCACTTCCCTGGGAGACCGCGTGGGTTGTGTGCAGAAGAGACTTTTGCAATAAAGTGGCGCGAAAGTCGTGGCCGCGCCCTCTTGGACTGTGACAGGCTCAGAGCCAATTCTGGGTCATGACGTGAAGCTGTGGTACCCTCCTCTTGTCTCCACCAGAGGGAGGGGTCCTTGCATCTGCCAATGGAAGATGGAGCTGACTGAGTGAGGAGCTGGATGTGCGCTTCCTGTCCCTCAGTTTTGAAGAGCTGGTGAGCAAAAGAGACTGCTGTGCCGTGAGTCTCCTTTGCCAAACACCACTACTAATTGTGTCATGACGGACATTGCCATACACCCCTACCAACTGCCAGGAGGATTCCTGGTAGTGAAGACGGTGGAAGAGAAGTACTGCGGTGCCTGTGTATGCATTGCAGGCTGCCGGGCGGAGAAGCCAGCACCACTGCAAGATGCCCCCAATTTGGTATCCATTATTTGTGGGCCGTGGAGCCGTTCGTGCCTGTGCAAGCCACGGAGGCGGGACGAGATACAGCAATGCTGACGGCTGGAGCCTCGCCCAGAGTAAAGAGAGAGGAGGTCGATCCCGGAGAATGGGGATCGCTGCTAATGACGGTACCTAAAACGGATGGCGCAGAGCCCTGCAACCGCAGCGAGAACTTGGAACCTCGCTGTCGGTCCCCTGCGGAGGTACCCTTACCATCATCGGCATCTGCCTCGTCAGACGACGAGCATGGGAGTCCTACATCGGTGGTGAAGCGCCTACCGGCGGGCCACTACAGCGGTGCTGAAAGTAAAGAGAAGCTACTCACCGGTGGTCTTGAAAGCTGGGCATCGAGTATTCGTATTCTTAATAAGATTCTACAAATCTGTCCTCGGATTGTATCCAATGGTGGATGTTGATGAATACGCGCAGATTAAAACCGATCAAATCTGCCTAAGGATTTTACACCGCGATAGGGATTATGGGTGTAAAATGCGAGAAAATCTGGAAAACATACGGTATTTGGGCGGATTCGCCCATCTCTAGCGCTAACTTCACATGGCATTAAGCCTATCCTAATGAGACCACTAAGCTATATAGGTAATGTCACGCTAGTAGCCCAGATTTAATGGACCTCTGAAGATCTACCCCATGAAGTCAGTACTAAAAATTTAATTAAATGGAAATAGCCAGGTTAGTCCAGCTGCGATAGTGCAGAGTTCATGAGAGTTCCTTCGGTATTAGGTGATACTTTTTTTTTTTTTTTGGACTAACATATTGCACTCCAGTGGAACACCACTTCTCACAGCCAGATCATTCCATAAATGATTTAAACATCACAATCCTCTATGAAATGTTTAAAAGCACTCAAGAACAAAAAACATTTGAACTAAAAATGATAATACACTTTGACACTAAAACAAAAGGACAATGCTGATATGGGGTTTTTAACCCACTACCATAATTTTTATGTAATATTTCCCCCTGCCTCTCTCTGAATTTTACAATTCACCCCCTCCCCTTTGCATCCACCCCCCCCCCCCCACTCTGCTGATGGATGTAGGGTCCTCTGTCTCACTGTCCTTTTCTCTGCATCATCTGCCTTAGATGGCTATCTTGTTTTTCTTTTTTTTAAATCTGTGTTAAGCTCATGGAATCTTTGGACGTTAGTATTGAGACCTGAGGAAGAAAGTAGAACTATTAAATAATAACAAGTGTAGCTTTATTTTTATGTTGCGTCGTTGACATACAGTATAGGTATGTTCACCACAATAAAACATTTTGGTTTTCAATTATCTCTGTCTCAGAAAAACAGGTGATCCTCGGTATTCGTCAGTCCACTTACCATCAAACGGCTTATCCAAGGCAGCATAATGCAGTCCGCTGGACGCATTAACCTACGTTGAAACCGCTTATCCAAATCTCACCGCCGTGGATTAACATGGACCCGCAATCTGATGGTCCATTATCTGACGGCTGTTTGTGGGATGGATTCCGTTGGATAAGCGAGGACCGCCTGTAGTAGTATACCAAACAGTGTATTGAAGGGGGGGTTTATTTTCGGGTCAGCTTCTAGATACTACATATACATACTACATGCCTGCCAAATTCCAACCTTAATAAATGAAAACCACAGTGCGATAGTTATAAAATAAAACATGGAAAACTCACCTCCCAGTATCTGTGACGGTGCTCGTCTCAAATCAGGAAGCGGACCCGCAGGGCTGAGGTAGGGATGCAAATAAACTGACCACAGCCCTGGGACAGAGTCCTGTAAGAGTATCCATAGTCGGTATGGAAGCAGGGGCCAGGGCTGGCAGCAGTGATTCAAAGTCCAGGCAACAGGCAAAAGGTCAGGGAAGGCAGAAAGCAGCGAGGTCGGGGTCACGGTCCAGGGTCAGCAACAGGGAATCCAAACGGGTAACAGGAAAGGGCGACAGCAAAGACCAACAGGAGCTGCAAAAACACAGAACTTTGCCCGGCAACTCCAACCAGTAAGTGCAACCTTATATAGCAGGCTGCCAGTAACCAAAATGGCCAAATTGAGGAGAAAGGGCAGGAAAACACATACTGGCAGCAAAACCTGGAACAGATCGAGCTGAATCCTTACAGTATCCCTGTATATACTATCAACGATCATAGTGAGAGTGAGAAGAAGCATAACATTTTACAAACTGTGAGACAGTGTGACAAGTCGGTATATACTGTATGCAGATGCTGTACAATGTCCCTCTCTCCCCAACACTCAATATATCCCAGCATAATGACAGTGTTATTACCACCATGATACATGTCTCTCTATTGTCTCCTGCATTTTGACTCTAAACTCCTTAAACGCCTTGTATTCTCTCGCTTGCTCCATTTTTTCACCTCCTATTCTCTCATAGATACTCTACAATCTGGCTTCCACACTGCCCATTGAAACAGCCCTCCCTAATATAACTTATGACCTCCATGCTACCAAAGACAAACATCATTACACTGTGCTCATATTGCTCAACTTCTTTGCAGCCTTTGATCCTGTGGACCATTATCTTCTACTTCACATTCTCCATACTCTTGGTATCTGTAACAGAGCTTTATCCTGGATCACCTCTTCCCTCTCCCAACGTATATTCAGTTTCTCATTTGCTAACAACTTCTCCTCTTCTGTCGACCTCTCTGTGGGTGTACCCTAGGGGTCTGTCCTGGGACCTCTTCTCTTGTCTCTCTACACACTCTCTCTAGGTGACCTTATCACATCTCAATGAAAGAGAAAAAATGACTGAGGAGCTCAAAGGTAACACCTCATGGCGTCTGCCAATGCCTTCTGTAGCAGTGCAAATAGGGAGATTCTGGGGGAGAGATAAAGAGAACAATACTGCTGTGTGTGACAAAAGGTCCAAGTAATATCATGCAGAAAGATAGGATAAGCCTGGAGTAACACTTAACTCACGATACAGCCATCCTCTGTGTGTCCATGAGTCTCACTCCCTCTCTCCTGATGTCAGTGTGTGCGCACACAGATGACGTCACTCACCGGCGCTTGCTCGATCCGGAGCATTGGAGAAAGAAAAAGATCGATGCCGCTGCCTCCAAGAAGCACAGGGACTCACCAGGTAAAAATAAAACTGAAGTTTATTCGAACAACATTAAAAATGAACAGTCAGGACGAACAAAAATAGAACAACCTCCTCCCACGCATTTCGGGCATGCACTGCCCTTTCTCAAGGAGTATAAGGTAAGTCATGGGTAGGGACTATTTAAACCCCCCTCACAGGCTAATGAAACAGATGAAAAACACCTGATGAATTCAATACATGATTGAATTGCATTGGAAATCTAGGATTTATAGAACATAATTGAAATAGTTATTAGTGTGAAACAACCATTTGTAAAGTTGTCTTATCATGATTGCACAAAAAGGATTTATACTGCATATAAATAATCAATTGAGTATCACCAAAGTAGTTGCCCATAATGGTATATAACAACAAAAGGGTAAATACTTTATATAAATGGTGATGTATAAACCAATTGGTTAGTTACTATTTGGTTAGCATTATGAAATTTTAATAAATTTCTATGAGTGGATGTTATGATGTAAGCATAAATTGAGCTGTATTTTCATTATTGCAGTGACAATCAGAATCTAAATATAGATCTGTAATGCAAATCACATCTCAAGTTCAAATATCAACTGTATGCTGATGACACAAATTTACTTTTTGATCCCTGACCTTATACCTCCTGTACAGACCAAAGTCTCTGAATGTCTCAGCTATGGCATCCTGGAAAGCCCACTGCCACCTCAAGCTGAACATGTAAAAGACAGAGCGCCACACACTTCCTCCAAAGTTTGGCCCTACTGCCCTTTCTACATTACTGTTGGCAGCATGATCATACACCCAGTATCACAAGCACACTGCCTCACATTCTTCTCTCATATTCACAATGTAGCTAAAACCTATAGTTTTTTCCTCCGTAACATTTAGGGTATACACCCTTTCCTCTGTTGCTCTACTGTTAAAAACTGTAATGCAGGCATGCATTTTCTCCCGTCTCGAGTATTGTAATGTTCTATTGTCCAGTCTTCCTGCCTCTCACCTTTCTCTCCTACAATCTATCCTAAACGCTGCTGCTAGAATCACGTTACTCTCTCCTAAATCTGTCTCAGTGTCTCTCTTGTCGAAATCCTCTTCTGGCTTCATATCAAATCTCGTATTACACGCTTTTAAGGCTACAATCTTCTGCCCCTCCTTACATCTGAGCCCAAATTTCTCGCTATACACTGTCCCGACTCTGGCGTTCTGCTCAAAGATGTCTTCTGTCTACCCTTTTTGTAGCTAAAGCCCTCTCCTGGCTATAACCTTTCTCACTTACTGCCCCCCACCTCTGGAATGGCCTTCCTCTCAATGTCCGACTAGTCCCTCGCTATCCACCTTTAAGACCCATCTTAAAACACACCTCTTTAACGAAACATATGGGCATCTCCGTGGCTGATACTGTGCACCTCATACATCGACCATTCATATGCACTTACCAGAACACCTTCCTACTGGCGCTGTACATTCTTCCTACTTACCACTTAGATTGTAAGCTCTTTGGGGCAGTGACTCCTTTTCCTAATGTTACTTTGATGCCTCAAGCGCTTATTCCCATTATGTGTTATATTATCATGTCACGTGTATTACTGATTTGAAGCGGTACGAACATTGATGGCACTATATAAATAAGGATATACATACATACATACATACATACATACATACATTTAAGATGACACATGGGAGTCTTAAAGGGAAGAAACAAATGGTTCATCAACCAATCAAATTGGTTCATGTAACATATGATTCCCTAAATTTTGCCTAAGAGGTCAATTTCAGTAAAAAGTGAGAGGGTCACATGGTACATCAACTAATCGGATTGGTTGAGTACCATGTGACTGGTCATCTGTGACATCAGAGGCCTTATATAAGGCCTGGGACAGCTCAGAAGACTGGAAGAAGACGACGAGGCAACATCCTGGATGAAGAAAGAAGTGAAGAAAGAAGACTGCTTTCAAGAAATCCAGAAAAGAAGCAGAAATAAAGATCTACTGACCAGAAACTACTCTTCTATTGACAGAGGATCTAGGACTTTGGCTGAAATTGAGGATCCCCCAACGTCCATCAGATTGTAAGAAGGCCGCTGGGCCTGGATTTATTTTACTTGATTTTGTTTATTTTTGTGACATCAGGCAGGGATTCATTTGTTTATGCTTATCTATTTTTTTATTTTTAACTGTGCCATTGGGCTGGGATTATTTTTGATCAATTGTTTAAAAAAAAAGTAATCCATTTATTTATTTAGGGTGTACATTGACAATCAGTGTGGATACATAGGCCTAGGTAGCTACAGTGACAATCAATTTATTAAAATGTCAGTCTTTATATGGTGTGTATTTTTTTTATTAATACATGTATTTCTAGGTTATGTATTTTGTGCAATGGTTTTCTATGTCCAAAATCCCTTAGCCAATTTGGCTTATTAGCCATTATTGTAAGGTGTGTTGTAATGTTGGGGGGTGGATTATGGGGGTAGGTTAGGATGCCCAGAGCAGTAACAGGGGGGAGGGGGATGTTAACCCGTTGTATGCCATAGCAGTTGTACCACTATAACATACAATGTGTCGTATAGTAGTTAGGGTGTTTATATTAACCCATTGGTTATCTTAGTTGCCATGAAGGCAAGCATAATGCATGACTTCATGCTACTATAGCTTCCAAGGGGTGAATTTGAGAAAAAATGATCATTTGGAAAGAATATGCCTAGTATATAGTGCATTGCATTGCAATATATACCTGGGATCTTTCTTATCCTATGGCTAATGCTATGTTATCTGGTTAACGCACCGGTAACCATATGCAAATGAGCAGACTAACGGATGTACATTTTCCATCTCATTAGCTTTGAGAATACGGTTAAACTTAGGAACAATAACGCATGTTCCCATCTTCAGGAACGATCTTTCTTACCGCAAAAGTGGCGGACTTCTGAGGACCTACCCCTAAGTGTTTTTACTTTGTTATTTTTTCATATTTGCCAGTGGGCTGCGTGGCAGGGAAGTACTGTACCATATATATGGTGTGGGAATGGACTTGAGGGTCTATTAACAGAGGATTTAGGACTTCGGGTGAAATTGAGGCTCCCCAACGTCCATCAGATTGTAAGAAGGCCGCTGGACCTGGATTTATTTTACTTGATTTTGTTTTTGTTTATTTTTGTGAAATCAGGAAGGGATTAATTTTTTATGCTTATCTGTTTTTTTATTTTTAACTGTGCTATTGGGCTGGGATTATTTTTCATGAATAGTTTTTTAAAAAGTAATCCATTTAATCCATCCGTGGAGCTTGAAATGCAGCCTTCCTTATACTTTAAAATAGTTGTTTTTACTTCTGGCATTTTGGTTAAGATGAGTGTTTTTTTTTTGTTATACTGTCTGTTTGTTTTAGTCTAGTTTATTTGTCTCTGGGTTCATGTCTCTCCAATAGGTATATTAGATACTGAGCGTTCCAGCGTAGTCTGGTTCAACTCAGATCAGTTCACTTAGATATAATTCAGATAGCTGTGTTTTTACTTCTGGTCATTTCATTTAGACAGGGTCTTATATGTTGGGGGATGGTATGTGTAGTTTTATATTATTTGCATTAACTCATATATTGCGTGAGAGAACATGATGTTTCCATTGTGATATTTTCCAATACATAAATAATTTACTCTTCATATGTTCTCTGGTTTTATACATGGGAGTGCTGGGGGTCTATTCTATTTGGGATATTATAGAAAACAGTTATCTAAAACACAAGACTATATAGCATGTTTCATTATTTGATGACTGACCCCTATATGCATTTTATAAAATGTACAATTCAGAAGAAATGCTTACTCATGTATTATTTATTGTGTTTAATAAAACAAGATTATTATCACGCAATATTCACATTAATTTTTTATTCAACACCCAAAGGAGCTTCATTGTTGCAGGGACTGGCAACATAGTACTTAGTAATGCATTTCTGTCCTTTATCAACTAAGCAGTTAAAATAGATCCCACTAATTTCAAATTTTTTAATTCGTTTACAGCATTAATTTATTTTCAGCAAATATCAATGATTGCTTTGGGAAAAGACTGCAAGAGTATAAAAAATATTTGACTTATACCTTTCATTATGTGATATCTAACACCAAAGCACCAGACACATTAAGGCTCACTGGGGTATGTATGTATGTATGTATGTCTTTATTTGTATAGCGCCATAAAATGTACACAGCGCTTCACAGTAGTAATACATGTCATATAAATAACAAATATAAATAACAGATCATGGGAATAAGTGCTTCAGACATACTGTAAAAGTAACATTAAGGAAGGAGTCCCTGCTCCGAGGAGCTTACAATCTAATTGGTAGGTAGGGAGAACGTACAGAGACAGTAGGAGGGAACACTAGTAAGTGTGTCTGCAGGGGGCCAAGCTTTGTGTCATGTGTCCATGATTATCCAGTGCTACTCATATGCTTCTTTAAGCAGATGTGTCTTAAGGTGGGTCTTAAAGGTGGATAGCGAGGGGGCTAGTCAGGTATTGAGGGGAAGGGCATTCCAGAGGTGTGGGGCAGAAAGTGAGAAAGGATTAAGGCGGGAGAGAGCTTTAGATACAAAGGGGGTAGAAAGAAGACATCCTTGAGAAGAACGCAAGAGTCGTGATGGTGCATAGCGAGAAATTAGGGCTGAGATGTAATGAGGGGCAGAAGAGTGTAAAGCTTTAAAAGTGAGCAGTAGAATTGAGTGTGAGATACGTGATTTAATCGGAAGCCAGGAGAGGGATTTCAGGAGGGGAGATGGGAGACAGATTTAGGAAAGAGTAGAGTGATTCTGGCAGCAGTGTTTAGGATAGATTGTAGGGGAGACAGGTGAGAGGTAGGAAGGCCGGACAGCAGGAGGTTGCAGTAATCGAGACGTGAGAGAATGAGGGCCTGAGTCAGAGTTTTGGCAGTTGAGTAACAGAGGAAAGGGCGTATCTTTGTGATATTGCGGAGGAAAAAGCGACAAGTTTTAGAAACGTTTTGAATATGAGAGGAGAATGAGAGAGAGGAATCAAGTGTGACCCCTAGGCAGCGTGCTTGGGCTACTGGGTGAATGATCGTATTTCCAATAGCAATGTGGAAGGATGTAGTAGGGCCAGGTTTGGCAGGTAGTATAAGGAGCTCTGTTTTTGCCATGTTAAGTTTCAGTCGGCGGATGACCATCCAGGATAATATTCCAGAGAGGCATTCAGAAACTTTGGTCTGTATATCAGGTGTAAGGTCAGGGGTTGAAAGGTAAATTTGTGTGTCGTCAGCATAGAGGTGATATTTAAACCCAAAAGATGTGATTAGGTCACCTAGAGAGAGTGTGTAGAGAGAAAAGAGAAGGGGTCCCAGGACAGAGCCCTGGGGTACCCCCACAGAGAGATCAATAGAGGAGGAGGAGGTGTTAGCAAAAGAGACACTGAAGGTACGATGGGAGAGGTAAGAGGAGATCCAGGATAAAGCTTTGTTCCGAATACCAAGAGTATGGAGAATGTGAAGGAGAAGAGGGAGGTCCACGGTGTCGAATGCTGCAGAGAGGTCGAGTAATATGAGCAGAGTGTAATGACCTCTGTCTTTGGCAGCGTGGAGGTCGTCAGTTATTTTAGTGAGGGCTGTTTCAGTAGAGTGAGCAGTGCGGAAGCCAGATTGTAGAGGGTCTAGTACAGAATAGGTGTTGAGAAAGTGTAGCAATCTAGAGAATACAAGACGTTCAAAGAGTTTGGAGGCAAAAGGCAGGAGGGAGACAGGTTGATAGTTAGAAGGACAGGTAGGGTCAAGCTTGCTGTTTTTGAGTAATGGTATAATGGTTGCATGCTTGAAGGATGAAGGAAAGGTACCAGAGTAGAGGGAAGAATTAAAGATCTGTGTGAGCATAGGGATTATAGAAGGAGCAAGAGGTTTTAGGAGATGGGAAGGAATGGGATCAAGAGGGAAAGTGGTAGAGGGAGAAGAGGAGATCAGCAGTGATACATCCTCCTCCGAGATAGCAGAAAAAGAGTCAAGAAAGACAGGAGGAGAGTTGGGAAGCATTGTGGGATGGGAGGAGGCAACAGATGGGATGTTCTGCCATATGGACTCCACCTTTTTCTTAAAAAAGTCAGCAAAGTCCTGAGGTGAGATGGAGGAAGAAGAGGAGGCAGCTGAGGGTGGTCTGAGTAGAGAGTCAAAGACAGAAAAGAGACGGCGTGGGTTAGACTTGTGTGTGTTGATTAGTGATGAAAAGTTGGTTTGTTTAGCCTGAAAGAGGGCAGAGTTGAAACAGGATAGCATAAATTTGTAGTGAATGAAATCTGCGAGCGTATGAGATTTCCTCCAGAGGCGTTCAGTGGAACGAGTGGAGGAACGCAGCATGCGTGTGTGGGAGTTTAGCCAGGGTCTGGGGTTAGAAGGGCGAGGACGGCAGAGAGAAAGTGGGGCATGAAGATCAAGAGAGGAAGATAAGGCAGAGTTGTAGTTCCTGACCAGGTTGTCAGGGTCTGAAGCAGAACTGAGAGAGGAGAGGGAGGAGCGTAAAGTGGAATCAAGAGCTGGTAGGTTAATAGAGCGCAGGTTTCTGCAAAAACGAGGGCGAGATGGAGATGGAGATGGAGAGAAGCGAGAGAGAGAAAATGAGATGAGGTGATGGTCGGAGAGAGGAAAAGGGGAAATGGAGAAATCGGAGAGAGAGAAGTTCTTAGTGAAAACCAGGTCTAAGTAGTGGCCATCCTTGTGGGTGCTCGCTGCAGTCCACTGTTGAAGGCCAAAAGAAGAGGTTAGAGAAAGAAAGCGGGAAGCCCAAGGGAGAGAGGGGTCATCAATGTGGCAATTGAAGTCCCCAAGGAGAAGAACAGGGGAGTCTGAGGAGAGAAAGAAAGAGAGCCAGGATTCAAAGTGAGAGAGAAAGGCAGAAGGGGGATGAGTAGAGGAAGGTGGGCGATAGATGACCGCCACATGGACCGGGAGAGGAGAGAAGATCTGGACTGTGTGAGCCTCGAAGGAGGGAAAAGCAAGAGAGGGGGGAATAGAAACTGTTCTGTAACGGCAGAGAGAGGAGAGCAGGAGCCCCACGCCTCCACCCCTGCCATCAGGGCGCGGAGTGTGGGAGAAGGAAAGGCCACCATAGGAGAGGGCAGCTTCCAGAGCAGAGTCAGACTGAGTGAGCCAGGTCTCAGTTATAGCAAAGAGAAGCAGGGAGTGAGAGAGAAAGAAGTCATGCACAGAGAGGAACTTGTTAGAGAGGGAGCGAGCATTCCAAAGGGCACAGGAGAAAGGGAGAGAGGAGGGAGGGTGGCAGGGGATGGGTATGAGGTTGGAGGGGTTGACACCAGAAGGAGTAGAAGTTGCATGTGGAAGGCGAGGACGAGAGCAAGTAGAAATAAGGCAGGGACCAGGATTGGGAGAGATATCCCCAGAAGCATGGATAGAAAGAGAATATGTGAGGATGATTTGTAGGGGTGTGTTTTAGTGCAGGAGGTATAGCTGTATGGTGACAGAGGGCGCAGGTAAGAGAGGAGTTCATGTGAACTGAGAAGTGGTGAAGTAAGGAGAGATGGCGAAATATGAATAGAGTTAGAGACATGATGAGGCTGGTGGAAGGAAGTGCATAATTTGAAAATAAGTGAGGTTACAGTAAATATAAAAAGTAAAGGTGGCATCACAGCAATAGTAATGTGTTGAGATGTGCAGTGTGGGATGATAACCTCCTTTCCAGCGTAGTTCAAATAGTATCCAATAGTAAACTTAATTTTTAATTCGCTGATTGCTTAAGAAAGATCAAGTCAGGGTGAGTTTGTCTTTGTAGTAATACAGAATAGCTTGAAACAGGCATTTCTGACCAATGTTAAAACTTAATGTCCAAAATTAGTACTTTTGTTATAGTCTTAGATGAGGGAAGTCACTAAATGTATGATATCCGAATGACACATTTTTGAAGTAGGTAAAATGGTCATTTCGTCTTTATTAGTGGCAGCCAGACTTCGTTTTGCAGCTTTCATCCCACAGCGTTCAAAGTAGTTTTTCACAAGCAAAATAAAATGTAAATATGGTTGCCACCTGGTCCATATAACCTTACTTGTTCCAGTAAATGTTTGCTTTAACATTGGGTTGAAAAATGCAAATACCTAATCTATCCTCTCTTTCGGTACAGATGGAGAAGCTTAATATATAACTTTAGTCAGGTTAAGTTCATAAACTGACCACAGTGAAACTATGCCATCTGCCTCGAAGCTTCACAAACTAACCCCCTCACATAATGCACATACCCCCCCCAATACACATAATAATAACCCCTAATACACATAACCCACCTCCCCCAATTACAAACACACAAACCAGTCACTTTTTTCTTAGAAAACTGTTGATTGATACATATGCCTAAACTTTTCTGTTCTCTACTGCCTCGTTCTATTACTACAGCCGGTACCAGCCGTAGAAAAAAAAGGGGGGAGGGGGAAAGGAGGTGTTCCCAGAGAGAAAACATTCACACAGAGACACACATACACACACATGTCCTCCCACTAAGAATAAGGCCATGTACCGGGAATAGGACTCTAGTCTGTTTGTAACTGCTCTTCTCAGCCATGTGGGGGAGGGGAATTAGGTAGGGCTGGGAGGGATTGGCTGTGTGCATTGACGGCTCGCCCCCTCAGTAAGCAGCGAAAAATTATACAGCCGGTACTGAGTACCAGGCTGTACCATCACAAAAAAGTCCTGAGGGTACAGTATCTCTCTTACCCCCTCTAAATCTTACCTCCCTTCTCTCTCTTTCCCTCTTTCCACTCTCTCGCCTTCCTTCGCTCTCTATCTCACACCCCCTCTCTCTAATACTCCCCCTCACTCTATCACCCTACCTCCCATATCTATCATGAATAGTCAACCTCCTCTATCTCTCTCACTCTCCACCTCTCTCTATCTCTCACACTCTCTCTCACCCTCTCTCTCTCACTCAACCCCTCTCTCACTTACTCCCCCTTTTCTCTCATTCACCCCTCCCTTTTATCTCAGACTTCGCTCCTCTTTCTCTAATCAGTGGGGCCTAACTTCTGCTTTATGACCGCTGGTCTCTGCCCTCCCCACCAGATGGCGACCCTTGATGAGAAGCCTGCTCAGATAATTGTGTAACTTGTCTAGAAAGTGTTTGAAGTTAAGGCAGGAAAGGTGTATGTTGCCTACAATGATCTGCAGGTTTTTATGCATCATCATAATAATATATTATACTGTTTAGCGTTTTTCAACATCATAGATATCATATACTTTTCTTTTTCACTTTTTTTTGTAGGTGAAATAACCCCTTGCATATTTGTGAAATGCCCTCTAATAATTTTATTAGAAGATCATACTGCTCTCAGGTTTCTGTTGCTTCAGCATCATATATGGTTCACCTTCCCTGACACGTAAACAAATGAAGAGTGTAAATATTAGTCCACCCCTCGGTGTACAATATAAGTGTGGCATTACTGAGATAGAGAAAATATATGTGCAATATTCTTACTAAAGAACAAAATCCCCATGTGAGTGCATACCTGTACAAGTGAGATGAGGCTAAAAGATGTATAGTTGTACGAGGGGTGCTGAAATGGATGAGTTTATGCTTTTTGGTTTTATTGTTTTGGTATGTATAGTAAAACGGGTTGATATATCAAGTGAAACACATTATTCTTGCTACATTCTTGTCAATTTGCCACAAGGTAGCATACTGTATATTTCTTTTTTTAAAGCAGACAGCCAGAGGCTGTAAAATTTATAGCATTTAAAAAAAAAGATCAATAACATATGTTTTACTAAGCTCTTTGCAGCCAAATAATACTTTTTGCTCAGCATGAAATTGGTATTTTTTTTAGTAGTGAGCTATGATTCACACCGAGATAAATACTTTATTAAAACTGTTTTAATGTATACTTTTATTTTACATCTCTAACTCATAATTGAAAACTCTGTAAAGCTTTGAAAAACTAACATTTAACAAGACATAAATATACTGTAGGCTAATTTACTGTATATTTATAAAAAAAAAACAATTATTATATCATGGTGACATGTACGCTGGTCTTGTCAGTAATCAAATCGAATTTGGACAAGTTTGCCCATTCTAGTGGTGGCTTCATGAGCAAATTCACAAGAGCTGAGATGGCCAAAGGTTTGAGACTCTTGCCAAATCCAATAATTCTGCAAGCATGGAGTCTAAATTTCAAAAGAGGTTCATGACATCACAAAGGCATTGGATGAAACATTGCCTGGTGAGTTATTCAAGGGAATGTTCAAATATTGATCCTCAATTCTGGAGTTAAAATATCAGTCTAATAATATTGGAGGCTTTTGCTCCAGCTGCATTTCTTGAATTTTTTATTATTTTTACATCGTGCCTTTCTGGTAAATTTTTTTTAAAATAAAGTAAAGTCTTCCAGAGATGTGTTACACTATCTTTTTCCTTTCCATAAACATGGGTAGCAAACTAAAAGTGACATGCCCAGCATGCTTATTTGTATGCCAATACCCAGAATCCACCTGTAATTTAACCACTGTATGACGATGGGGCAAATTAAGGTTTGGGGGACCTGTGGAAGACCTGCAGATATAGTACCAGTAGAGGAGGACCATTCTTAACCCATTACAACCTCTTTTTGGCCAGTTTGCTTGCACTACCAAATTTGCAGACACAAATCACGTTCAGTAATGAAGTTCAACCCGATCAATCTATAAAGCTGAAACAATTGCTTTTTTAAAGCCTTGGCCTTTTGGCTAAGACATGGATGCTTGTCCAACTAAGAAACTCCACACAGTGGAACTTCAAGTTCAAGCCTGGTCCACTTGGGAAGCCTATCACTGCATAGGGTTGCAGTAAGGACTGGACTTGACTCCATACTCTGCACTGAACACGAGGAGCATGGAGAAGCACTGTGCATAGGACACTGTATTCTGGTCCTTGGACTAGGCAGTCCAGAATGTTTTAATATTTGGCCTTCTGGCTTGTGTGGTTTTATGTAATAACATAACCTGAGTAAATTAAAGAAGTTCCTCCTGCTCATTTATTGTTTATACCCACGAGAGGGGGTCCCACTGAGTCAAATACCAGTCTTTTCTGCTCTGGAGACCCCTGGTTCCTGAGAACTTCACCAGTAAGTCTGGGGTTTAAATCACTCTCAGTGGAAACAAATTGATAGCAAATCTTGGGCCAATCTTGGGCCTGTTGGATGTCTATTTGAATTCCCTTTACAATCAGGCCAATAATATTGACAACATCACCAGTATGTATTTCAGGAACTGGGAGTTCCCAAGATCTGAGAATAGCACAGCACAGTACCTGGAGGACTCAGTTGGTTACAATCCTGTAACAAATATGGAGGTTAGTTATGGTGCATTGCTCCTGTACACACAGTTGTGTACACTGATTTAACTGGCCTCCTGGTTGTATACGATCAAGACCATATTGCATTGGTAAATTGCATACAAAACTATGAACATTTTTTATTTCTGTACCCTATTTTCCCTTAAATACCAATAAAGATTTTGTGACCAAAAAAAATGTATGAACATTACTTGAGCACCTAAAAGGAAATAAAAACACTGAGTGGCTTTATTGATTCAGTATGTTGTTCTCATAGGTTTATCTGTAGAAGCTATGTTATACAGCAAGTAAAAGCATCTAAGGAGCTCATATAAAAATAGATAGCAAGCAAAAAACAAATGATGGACAGTGTGCTCATTTAAAATGTCACTACCTAAAGTCATTGGCTGCAGGTTAACCACTGTGTGACATGTAAAAAGGAATAAAGCAGATTTTAAGTTGTTGCTTTGCCTTGTCTTTCAAGATAAAAAAAATGGACAGCAAATAAAAATACCACTTGTGGTGCATTTGGATGTCTCAGGCATGTCTACAACCCTTAATCGCTTAGCAAACAGTGCTTCCTCTGCAGCCAGGGATTCTGGGTAATGACATGGAAATGAACACAGTGTGTCACTCTTTACTTCTTATCCATTTTAACATGGACCCCCATAAGCTTATGCCTGCTGCATTACACATCTTTATAGCACAGCCTGGGTTAAAGATACGCACAGCCAGTAAACCTCCTCACAGACAGCTGTTTAGACCTTTGGGGTCTCATCAGTGCGAGGTTGGTTGCTGGCTACTGTATGCAACATGAAGCTGGTATTAGATATAACCAAACATTACAAACGTTATGGTGGGTACCCAAATCTTTTTTTACAAAAACCCTCTATTGTGCAGTGTACAGTAAATAGAAATACCACGTGTGGTGCATTTGCATGGCTCAGACAGGTCTGCAAGATAAAAGATAAAATAAAAAGAACATTTGAATATGCCAGCAATATTTGTTTTTTCTGGAAATGAGTGTTTTTCCTGGCACTTCCAGAACTGGAAGCATTGTCTCTGCTCAGCTATGTGACAATTTGTTCTTGTCAAATCATAATTTGGCAAAAAAATGAAATACATTTGTTTAAAAAATAAATACTATACTTCTGGATATGAGCAAGACATGGAACACAATTTCTGGGAACATCACCAAAGGATACAGTACACAAAAACAACTGCAAATAGTAGAGTACACTTCAGAGAACGTCTGCTCTGTTTCTGGTACAGTACTGTATCTGAGCATAAAGTGTGATAAAAAAAACCCTAAAACAATAGGGCAAAGGATGAGATGCACTGAATGTAAGCCACATGTTGTTGTAATACTGTAGATTATCAGTATACTGTATGCAGGCATATCATAAATTAATAAAGTATAACAAAATAATGACTCACTCATTAAAATGATGAATTAAATATAATAAGTTTATATTATTAGAGAGTGCATATATACACAGCTGAACCCCGTTATAATGCGGTGCGCGGGTCCACCCGATGCCACCGCGTTATAAGCGGAATCGTGTGGGGGGGGGGGGAATGGCTGTCGCGATCAGGGGTTCCACATCCACTGGAGGGGGAGAGCTGGGATAAATCTCCCAGCTGTGCCAGAGGCGATGCGAGGCCCCTAGTGCTGCTGGCACGGTGATGGATTGGAGGAAAGCGCTCCCTCCCTCTGTGACAATCACACGGCTGGTTGGTTACATTGCTACAAACGAATCCTCGCCCCCAGTGACATCACACGATCAGTAACCAGTAAGAGAATAGTTAACAGGCAAAGAACTACAGTGCCCATAATGCTTTGCAGCCATATCTTGGCGAGTTGGGCAGCTCTCACAATGTCGTCTCTCACAACTTGAATATCTGCATTGAGACGCTGCAGGTGTGTGTTTGTGTGAATTTGTGTGTTTCGACTAATCCCCCTCCCCACGATATTAATCTGCGGCACGGGCAGCATGGCTCAGTGTTCAGAGTGCTCACAGTGTGTTTAATGCAGATTACAACACGCTACACACAAATTATACGATATGTTGCCACTTAGTATGTTTTCAACATTGCCATTGCTGACTAGAATCTCTCTACACTAGGAGATGTTTATACATTTAAAATATGCTGATAATAATCATTTGATTCACTTACAGTTTGCCACTTATGTTTCAACATTGTTACTGCTGTAATAACCAGTATCTCCTCATACTACGGAGATGTCTATACACCTAAAGCAGGCTACCAATAGTCATTTGATCTACTCAGTTTGCCACTTAGAATGTTCAAACATTGTTACTGCTGCAATAACCAGTGTCTCCTCATACTAGGATATTCTATGCATCTGAAGTAGGCTACTAGTAACTGTATGTGTGAGATATAAGATATTATTCATAGTTGGTATGTGACACCTTTTACACATCAAAACCATCCAGTTTTGTTGCTAGGTAGTTTTTTGAAAAGTATCATCACTGCTGCAATAACTTGGCATCCTTGATACCACAGAGGTTGCCATGCAGCTTTAAGCGGATATCAATATAGCACCCAGCATCAATTAGGTTTAATAAGTATATTTATTTTTATTTTTCTCTCAGTTTTCTTATAATCATTAAAATTAGTGGAGGAAGAGTGCTTTCTATAGGGATTCTTTTTCTTGCCTATATATATGTTATGCAGCTTCCCTGAGTACCCCTCTAGTACATTATCAGTATTTGAGGCTGAGCGGTATCCACCCTTTGTATACATTAAAGCTTTATTCCCACTTATTAGAAGCAGCATAGGAAGGACACTGTACATGTAGTTCTCTCTCTGCTATTAAAGTTTGTGTCATGCTATGGAACAATGTGTTACCAACCAAGGTATGCTGTAGGAAACAAAAGGCGCAAACCACCGCAAACAATGTTTAAACAAATAAACAATAAATGGATAATGTACTATGAAAAAGTTCAATCAATGGGATCCGGGACCGGGTATGATCTACAAATGAGAAAGATTGCCAATATGGTGAAGTAAGAATATTTAGTTTCACACAACGCAAGCACTGATTCTACTTATGAAGTGTCAGATAAAAATGGGCATTTCAGGAATAAAAATCCTAATCTTTAACAGCAATACTGGAACAATTCGCAGCAGGATCTGTGGCACGATCAAAGAAGACGCCGTCTGCACGACACTTGTGCTGTAGATCCGCTCCTCCTGACTTGCCAAGTCGTGGCCCTGGTAGTGCACCATGGTAGTCTTGTCACCTATCTTATTTGCCTACTTTAACTCCATGCCTTATTTATGGCAATTGGGACTATAATTTGCTTTCATCTGGCTGTTCTAACCAACGGAGACACTTCCGGGTACGAGCGGCGTTAGCCATATGTCCTCGCAGAACTATAGCGAGACTTGGCAGGTGAGGAGGAGAGGATCTACAGTACAAGTGTCATACCTACGGCGTCTTCCGTGATCGTGCAACGGATCCTGTGGTGAATTGTTCCAGTATTGCTGTTAAAGATTAGGATTTTTAATCCTGAAATGCCCATTGATTTTATAATGGGCAAATGACCTATTATCCATATCTGGATAATAGTTATTTTCCCCATTACAGCACTGTATGTGTTTGGGGGGGGGGTTGTATTTATTTCAAAAAAATTTGGGCCACAGGATTGGTACTGCAAGCGAGCAGGGACCCACGGGGACCACCCGAGGGCCCACAGACACCCGCGGGGACCACCTGAGGACACCCAGACACCAGCGGGACCACCCAAGGGCCCCCAGCCACCCGTGGGGACCACCTGAGGACCCCCGAACACCCATGGGGACCACTCGAGGCCCACAGACATTCACAGGGACCATCTGATAACCCCCAGTGATTTTTTATGACAGATGAAATGTTTGGCGATTCATGCCTTTATCGCCCACTTATTGAGGCTTACTGAATAGCAGTATGCATTTTGGCCGATAAGTGCTCGATAAGTGGCTTATCGACGCTTATAGCATAGGCCCCTAAGTGTATTATTGCCGTTGATGAAATTCTGTCGATGTTCAAAGAAAACAAGTGCTAAAAGTTCATGTAGTGATGTAGTGAGTCCCACATATTGAGTGACACAACTGCACAAAAGCATGTAAGTAACATAAGTGCTCAGATGTCCCTTAACTTTAAATTTGGTTCAATTTTTGAAGGATGAAAAACAAGTGTCTAGAACAAGATGTTTGCATGTGATGCAATGACTTCTACGACAACTATAGTTCACGTGGGAAGCTGAGAAGTAATAGAAGTGGATGCATCAAGATGTCTAATCTTACTTGGTGCCAGAAGTCCTTTGATACTTCTCACTTTTTTTTGATAGATTATAGGTGCTCTCTTTGGTAATGTGGATCCTAAATGAGGATCCACCATTAGAATATTCCAATGTTTGTTTAGGATCTTTTGTTTAGATGAAAAGGACTGGTAAAACTTGGTGCTACATTTAGGAGCTCCAAGTTCAATAATTCTCTGACCTTGATTCTGCCTTAATTGCTATGTGTTGGACTCGTTGGATTGAAACTGCTTCCAAGTTCTTTTTAATTTGGACTCTGCCAAAAAAGCAGTACGGTCCATAGCTTTTACCTTAATAATGGAGTCCAGAGCCAATTTTCCATCCTAGTCTTTATTAACATATTTCTTACTAAGAACATCTGATGGTTTAAGAAATTCACTATCACAAGAGCAATGTCTTCAAATGCGATGGAATTGACCATTGGGAACATTATTAAGCCACTTCTTATGATGGTTACTAGTGGCATGAATATAATTATTGACAGACACAGGTTCAAAATGGGTATCTGTAACTATATTATGCCCATGATCAAATGACAGGACTAGGTCCAAAAAAACTATTGAACTAGTGTCACGGGGACGCGCTTAATAACACATTTATATTTCGTGGGTCCTGATTGAGCAGAACAGGTTGAGCAAAATAAACTGAGATTTATTCCCTTGATAGGCAAACACACGACAACTGCAGAATAACTTAATAATTACACTCACGGGTAGAGAAACAGAGGATAATGTCCAGAAAGGTGCCAAAGCAGCAGAAGATTGTCCTTTAAAATGTAGTCCATTTGCAAATTGCCAAATACATAGCCAGTCCAATCCTTCTGTGAATGTGCAAAGTCCTTTCTGGTTCTCTGGGATTTGCTGGATACCCAGGGCTAACGAAATCCTGAAGCAGGGCAAGTTTCCTCGTTGCGATGTTTTTAACCCCTTGCGTTCTGGAATCGTAGCCGCTGTACTTAGGTCTTATCCACTTGAAGAAATCAGGTTACAGCAACAACACCGGAATGAGGGGTACAGGCCTTTTTAAGGATAAGGGCCTGTGAAGTGTTACATTAGCCTCATCCCATTGGCAACGAATTATCTTCCTCCTATCAGAACCTGCCATGTCACATGGGCAAATCCTACAGCCAGCTCAGGTAACTCTGAGCATGCTCAGTGAGCAGCTTGGTAGCACTGCTAAGTGAAAAGGCGCCACTCATTTCTGGGGACGCAATGTCTGGAGTTTGGTCCGAAGGTGTGAACTATCCAGGAGGAGTAACAGGATCTGCTACTCAGAAACATCCTGATTAAGTGACCCTTTACGAATCTGGGGTCTTTCATCCCAACAGGGGGCTCCTGTATGCATAACATTTGTTCCTACTGCTTCACAAAGGCAGGCAGACAAAAAAATAGCATCCTGCCGGTACATTTTAAAACAGTAACAGAAAGGCACTTCACTGCAGGTAGAGATTAGCCTGCAAAATGGGGACAGCCATGCATATAGAATTAACCCCTTCATCCCCAACGCGAAATAGGGGTAACCAGCCGAGCCCACTGCCTTTATTAATGTGCTGATTACCCCCATTTTCGCCACAACTAGAGCTAATAACATGAATGAATTTAAGACCCATATCGTTTAAATCAAAAGAACAAAGAATATTCTTTAAAGTGTCCTCCTCTCCCTCACAAATAATGACAATATCATTGATGAAATGGTCATAGTACACCAGGCCCGTCCCCAGCACTACTTGTATGTATGTATGTATGTATGTATGTACTGTATGTATGTATGTATGTATGTATGTAGGTATGTCTTTATTTATATCGCACCATTAATGTACAAAGAGCTTCCATATAGTGAGATTTTAGCAGAATCCCATAAAGAGATTAGCATAGCTAGGGGGCGAATCTGGGTCCCATGGCAATTCCACAGACCAGTAAAAAAAAAAACTTTCATCAAACAAAAAATTATTGTGCATAAGTATAAAATGAATACTACTGTAGATATATATGTATGAGAAAAATGGCCACACACACTAGGTAGAAATCCTTAGTTGAGGGGTAGGTGGTGCAAGGTGAAAAGTAATAGTCAAGAAAGATCAAGGAAGTGATCCGATACCAGCACAGCACAAGGGGTAAATTAATAAGTGTTTATTTAATCCATCATGCAGACAGCCCGACGTTTCGGGACCCAAGGTGATCTATATATATATATATATATATATATATATATATATATATATATATATATATATATAAAAAATATATATATATATATTTATGTATATATGTATATATATATATATATATATATAGAATTTCTAGTACTTATATAATTTTAATAAGTAGCACTGCACCTAGTCTTGTATTGTATGAGTTCTGACTGTGTAATGCATTTTCAGTCTTCTTAAGAAAAGTTCAACATTTATTTGCCCTCCAGTAGTAAACCTCCAACTTCCACTGTGTGGGCGCACTCTAAGTAAATGTGGCTGCTCTTTTAAACGGATAATAACCTTTGTATAGTATTACTGTAGGTGTTAATCAAGCATATTATTTTTAATATGGAACTGTGAGAAAGGAAACCTTGTCAAATTTTGCTGCAATGCAGTTCAAGTCTTGGGAATCAATTATGTACAGAATCAGCTGCAAAGTGGTACAATTAAACCAAAGCCTACTAATGAGCTCAGCAACAGGCATTTTATCCAGCAGTGAAAATTAGTAAAAGTGTCATATCCATGATGGTATTTGAAATCGAAATGTCGGCCACGACACTGGGGTGTTTCAGTTGATGTGCTGCATTGAATGAGTATATGAGCAATCTTTAAAAACGGGTTAATTAGTGGTTGTGCTGTAGGAAGCTCACGAGAATCAGGATTGTAAGAAATGTATTCTATGTTTAATCAAGACAGGGTCTGAGGAAAGTGCGTTTGTGCCCTGAAACATCACATGTCTGTACCTGGTCTGCTTATAGATTAAAAACAGAGTACATTTTTTATAATACAAACCAGTGTAAGTGGGAAGGGAAGGGGGAACCCTCGCTACTGCCTAGGCACAGGTGCTACAATCAGGGGAAATGACTGAACAACAACTGGGGAGAAAAGGACCCCTATGATGTGTGCACTCAGCGGTAAGTGATACTGGAAACTAATGAACCTGATAGAGAATCGTAACATGTAATGATGGGTTACTTAAAAACAATTTTAATTGGAGAAATCCTTAAATAAAATAAAGTTATATGGATAACCCTCTATGTGAGGTGATCCTAAACAAATGACGAAATTAAAATGTGGAAAGGGGATGGGAAAGGTAAGTCCTATTGGTATAATAGGTGCTCCTTAAATGGCTTCACTATCTAAGGTAAGTTCACAATTATGATCCCAAAGGTAAGTGGGATATGCTGGGTAAGTATTGGTGCTGTGATAGTAACTACACACTTCGTTGGCAGACCCTAGGTAAAGTCTAGATAAACACCCACAACACAATAGTGACTCAAAGACAGACAGAGTACTATGACCAATTAAGCACACATGATAGGAAATAGACCTGGAGCTGAATAGTTATTCTAAGTCCAGTGCTGCGAGTCAGACAGATATGTAGGAAAAACCAGACGTCCCTTTAGGCACCGCGTACTCGAACACCTTGGCACTATTCGCAACCAGCAGGACACACCGGTAGCCAGACATGTTCTGGAACATCACAATGGGGACAGCAGTGTCCTGACATTCGCAGACATAGATCAGTATTCACTTGGTCCCAGAAAGGATGACTGGGATGGGATACTACTCCAAAAGGAGTCAAGATGGATATACACACTTGGCACACTATCCCCCCAAGGTCTGAATGAGGGATTTGTGTATTATCCCTTTATTTAACCTTTTTTTTCCCTATGTATGTTTACCAACATCCCATGCTGGTGACATCCAATGACAACATATCATTGTGATTTCCTGAAGTTCTCTATACTCACCACGAGAGGCCCTCGGTGTCTGTTATTCCTTTTAGGTTTACACATATTCATTCATACTCCTTGCCCAATCAGGCGCTTTGGCGCTAATATGCATTCAATTATTTTTCCAACAATCAGGTAGCTGCATACTACCTTAAATAGCGTTTGTTTGAGGGTTTCCCTCCAGCCTCGACAAAGCATTCCCGCGAAACGTACGTCGGCAACAGACGTACTGACGTCATAGGTGGCGCCTCCCGAGACTCTCCGGTCCGTCACTTCCGCATACCGCAGCAAACTTGAGTATTCCTTCCTGTGTGAATGACTCGTTCGATACACAGACTTTCAGAGTCTGTGTCTTCAGGAAAGGGGAAACAAGTAATACACTCGCTAAGAGGGTAACTGATACACATTGTATCTAAGTGCCAGCACAGTAGAAGACGTGGCAGTTTGAGACACTGTTGCAGACATATCCAGTCTGCTACACTGTCCAGCTACTGATGTCTGTTCAATAAATTTTCTTTTAGTCACCACCTTTGTTTTACCCTGTGTTCATGGCTGTGCAGCGCCATTCTTTCGGCTTGGCTGAATGATTTTTCCTGCTACACTGTCCAACTTCGCAGTGTTTATGTGCTGCCTGCTTTTATGCCTTCACTATCTGATCTATACAATATATATACTGACTCACAATTGTTGTTATGATTATGACTCTATAGCACTAGATAGGGCTCCGGGCACAAGACGTTGTCATTTGACACCTTGGCAGACACTTATTGCCTTCGAATCTGTCTGACTCGCAGCACTGGGCTTAGAATAACTATTCAGCGCCAGGTCTATTTCCTATCAGTTATCATGTGTGCTTAATTGGTCAGAGTACTCTGTCTGACTCTTTGAGTCACTATTGTGTTGGGGGTGTTCATGTAGACTTTACCTAGGGTCTGCCAACGAAGTGTGTAGTTACTATCACAGCACCAATACTTACCCAGCATATCCCACTAACCTTTGGGATCATCATTGTGAACTTACCTTAGATAGTGAAGCCATTTAAGGAGCACCTATTATACCAATAGGACTTACCTTTCCCATCCCCTTTCCACATTTTAATTTCGTCATTTGTTTAGGATCACCTCACATAGAGGGTTATCCATATAACTTTATTTTATTTGAGGATTTCTCCAATTAAAATTGTTTTTAAGTAACCCATCATTACATGTTACGATTCTCTATCAGGTTCATTAGTTTCCAGTATCACCTACCGCTGAGTGCACACATCATAGGGGTCCTTTTTTACATTTCTTATAATCCTGATTCCTCTGTGCTTCCTTCACCAGAACTTGCACATTTTTGATCCAGTTTTGAGATGCTGGGATTAACAATGGGTGAGCACCAGTGGGAGAACACTTTGTTTAACTATCTATGAGTAGCGGTGTGCCACTATGTCTATATTTTCTACTAAAAACTTGCTAATGTTCTAAACTTCTATAGAGGGTTGTTTTTTATTGAACTGTCAAATAATCCTACATTTATTGTCAATCTAAACATGAAATCACAGTAGGAAGGATCCGAAGATTCCAGCGGTGCACAGCTTGTAGAGATGAGAGACCAGCAAGGTGTAGATTAAAAATGAAATTTTATTGAAAAAACATATGGTATACCATATGTTTTTTCAATAAAATTTCATTTTTAATCTACACCTTGCTGGTCTCTCATCTCTACAAGCTGTGCACCGCTGGAATCTTCGGGTCCTTCCTACTGTTATATTGCACACCGAGCGTGGATGCACGCACAGGAGAACAGCCATATGTGAGTATTGTATGTATCCCTTCATTGAGACTGGATGACCGGTAACAGTGCGGCAACACAAGGGTCATGTAGGGTGCAATCCTACAAAGTAACGGTACGTTAACCCTCATTCATGTTATTTGTCATATGTGATAGATTCATGTACTAAGCACTGGGTCCAATACCTAAAAAGTCATGGTTATAGGCTGACTCCACAACAAAATAAGGATTTTTATTATCTACTGAAGTTCTGAACGAGATTGAGCACTGTTTTTGGGACTCTTGCCCCATAACCACATAAACATGAAATCACGTTCTATAAAATATTTTGTGGGCATTTTATATCATGTCGACTCAGGCAAAGATATACATAGAAATGTAATAATACAAATATAGTGTATGCAACTATATTTGAATTGTCAGTAGTTTTAATCAAACAGATGGATGTTTCAAATGCAATGGGAAGTCTTGAAACGGAGGTGTCACTTTTTTTTTAAGGGGAACAGACAACACTGTTCAAAGTTTCTTGATAGAGGTTTATGTACCACGTTCTGTATCTAAAAATGTGAATGTTATATTAGTAAAAAAAAAAAAGTTTAAAATTTAGTACAATATTTACAGCTCCTGTAGTCTCCAATGGTAAAATTTGCACTGACAGTAACGAGGTGTAATTTGTAATTCAACATTGCATCTCCCTTTTTATATTTTCTTTATATTTTTCCAAAGAACATTTTATTTATTTCACATGCATCATGTTCAATGAACTGTTTTTATTTATTAGATTTTTTTTGGGTGGGTGACCTTCATTCATTTTTTTAATTTAATGTTCTTCTTGACGAACAATTTCTGGGAAATGAATGCCTTGGCCAGAAATTCACCACAGAGCATTGCATTTTTCAGTTAAACATTATTAGATAGTAATGTTCATCTGTATCTTCCAGATCCTGAATTTAGAAAAGTGTTCAAATGTAAGTGGAGCTCTTTCATTTTAGTATTCATTTTGCATTACACTGCCTTTCACATCCTGTATGTTATTGCTCTCATCCAACTCACTCCAATGTTCAAGATAATAGAATTTACAAAGTTACAATATCTGACTTTTCTGCTTACTGTTCAAATGAAATAATAAATGTATGCTTTAATTACCAGCAAGAAAATCTTCCAGTGTGTATCTTGCTTTGCTCAGAATATAACGAGTATAAAATATTACAATATGCATTATTTTGTATTTGTTACCAGGATGCACACACTTGGGCAGTGGTTTGCATTTAACTCATACACAAGAAGGAAGACATTTTTACATTTTTATTGTGAAGCAATTGATAGTTAACATAATCTGCATTTATAGTTTCCGCTGTTTGGTGCTACAACATTTTTTTCCTCTCAAATGATTGTCGACCATTTTAAACCAATAAAAAAATAACTTGCCCCAATTCGTTTCACCTATGTTTCGATCCAAGTTGTGTGAAAGGTAAAGAAAGAAAAAGTTTGTTGGAAATTAAACCTAGAGGTTAATTCGAAAGCTTTTTCTTTTTGCCAATGGGCCTGGATTAACTATTTTTTTTTAATGGTTTGTCATTGGTCTGTTTATTGGTAAGTTCCGGGGGGGGGAGGGGAGAGGAGGGTCAGACACTGAAGAAGAGGATGGCTTTTAACATTGATGGGGTAAGTGATCTTTTATTTCAGTCATCCATTGAGTGCCACTATGGCTAGCTAGGCTATCCTTAAGAGAGCCTTGGTAGCCCCACTGTCATTCAATTATTTAATTCAACCCTTGATATATGTTGTTTTTTGTATAGATTACATATATGCTTTATTTTATGTATTATTCTTAGCTGTACCAGGTTGATGATTTGCAAGTTAAAAATAACCCTTTTGGGGGGTGATAATACTGCAATGTTGCTATATTGCAGGCTGATATATTGAAGTCAAAGAGACTCTTTCACTCTCTCCCTCATTCAGGGGGCTATGCACTAAGCAGTGATAAGTTGTTTTAAGAGCGCAAAGTGCTCTTAGAACGTTAAGTTCCGCCGAGTGCTATTCAATAAGCTACGCAAACAGGCACTTTGCGCTCTAAAACTGACTTTTTCCTGGAAATTTTTCAAAGTCCAACTTTGCTCGTACGATGAGCTGTATGGATAATAGATTATTTGCCCATTATTAAACACTGCATTAGCATACCTAAATAAAGCCAATAAAAATACTAGCCAGCTAATCCAATGAATACAAGCAGTAACAACATCAACAATGAATTAATTAAACCATTAACCAATGAAACCAATTAATTCCTAGACCAACTCAAAATGAATAGTTAAACTAACCAATCAAACCAATGAATTACTACAACATTAATGAATGTAAACTTTAAAAGACAAAGAAATAAATTCAAACAATATCTGAAATAAACATAAAACGCATTAGCTAACATAATACAACATTAACTACAAACGAACACCAATCGCAAACATTTTATTACCATTAAGCAGGAAAAAAACAAACAATCACATCCACATAAGAAACTGAAATTAAAAAAACCAACAGCAATACCAAGCCACAAATGCCTCCCAAATATTGTCATAATAATGTATTAATCTGTACCCTAAAGTAGTACAGATTAATACACTGGCGACACACTTTATTCGAGCTCGGCTAGTCCCACGAATTCGGGTATACCCGGGTGTATTGAGGTTTGTGACTGTTTTCTGCCCGAGTGCATTGGGTTATTTTCCAGGCAGGGATTGAAGCATTTTATTCCCGCTGGCTGCAATACTGCACAGTATATATATATATATATATATATATATACTGCATTACAATTCATGAATTTATGCCATCTGGTAGACACGCGAAGCATTGCAGCCTATTAAATCCTAATCATTATCATTTAACAGATCAGCCGCCCGTCAGCCAGGCATGAACCCAGGCTGGGAAGGCAAACGCAAAGGGGCTTGTCAGAGGTGAGGAGCGGCGCATTCCAGGTATCTGCCAGGTACATACTGGGTATTTGCTCGAATAAAGTGTGTCGGTGCAGTATATTATCAGTCAATGTGCCTCCCCCCAAAAAAATCAAAAAACACATCCAATGAAGAAACCTGTAAAAAGAGACATTTACAAACATTCAATATATTACTTACCATTAGAAGCGGTGGCCCTCCGACTCCGGGGATAATAGGAAGCTCACGTACCTTGAAGGCCTCCAACAGCATCCGATGCCATCTGCCATGAAGATCCCGATCAGGTACCCAAATCTTCTTTTTTCTTTCTTTAATCACCTTCTTCTATCTTCATCTGTCACCATTTCTTGATCTTCTTTATCTTCTATCTTCATCTGTCAATCCAAAAAACCCCATGGTAAACCCCAACAGATGTTGTCTCGTCGTCTTCTTGGGCTCAAATGAGGCATCACGGCATTAAATAGGTCTTGTGACGTCCCATTTAGCCTCACAATGGTTAACAGCCACCTGATTGGCTGTTCAAACCATGTTCCGACTTTATTTATTTTTTTTACATGACGTCACTTAAATGGAATGATGCCAGCCAATCAGAATGGCTGTGCTTCATTTGCCTTTAAGATGACGTGACGAAGCCGGCGTCACATGGTATTTCAGCCAATCAGATCGTGGGAACCAATTCCACACTCTGATTGGCTGAAATACCATGTGACACCGGCCATCTTGGAATTATTTGTCATCTTAACTATGACCCCTACTTCAGGAGATACAGGCCCCGTTATGGGGTGCCGGTATCCCATGCACTTTCAAGCATCCGCGTCACGTGACCGGGACATTGAAATTCTGCATGGGATACCGTCACCCCATAACGGGGCCTGTGTCTCCTGAAGAGGGGGTCCTCGGACCTGAAACCAATGCTGTTCAGCTCCGGAAACCCCCTGCTCATGTACACTATTATTCAAATGTATTTATTTAGTGTACAATCGCCTGTAACAGCCTTGCATGGAGATGGCAAATCTCCGTGCAAATGTTTCATGCGGCTTTTTTTTCTATCAGCTAGCGTACGGGAAGTTTCAGTGCGCTAGCAGAGGGAAAAAACATTGCACGCACAATAAGCCAGTTTTGGGTACGTTCGATAGAAAATGGGCTGAGGGCCTTAGTGAATCTCGCCGCCGGCATAATTTTTTATCGGACGTGATCATTTTTGTTCAGGCTGGCGCGAAAGCACGGAGCTTAGTGCATAGCCCCCTCAGTCTTCTAAAATCAATATTTCACTCTCGCTCTCTCTCTCCCTCATTCAGTCTTCTAAAATCAATATTTCACGCTCTCTCACCATCATTCAGTCTTCTAAAATCCATATATCATTCTTGGGAGATTTCTACTTGATGAATTTAATAAAAAGTCAAAAAATTTAAGTTTGTTATAAAGAGTCAATTTCACCCCGATCACAAACTCAGGTGAACAGTTTTTACATCTGTATTAGGGGTAGATACTCAAAACTCCGTTAAATCTGGGATATTTCAGGGTCTGGATGTGAGTAACACCACCTTTTGCTGTGACCTAACTAATGTTACGTTAAATCTCTGCGGTAACTATAGTGGAGCTCTGGGGATATGCGTTGTTAGGGGGAACACCTCTTTTGCATACCATTAGTACAAACATCCGTTATAGTAACGCAAAGGCTCGTTACAGCTGAAAACTGCACTTAGCGCACCTTTACTGAGCTTTGAAGATCTCCATTATCACTTAACAATATGTTAGCTGAAGTTAATGTAGCGTTAAGTATTTAACCGACATCTGTGCAGCTACCAATTAGTGAACTACACAACCCGCTCATATAATATTACCAGATTCCTAATGGAAACTATGGGGTGGGATTTATCTTGTTTTCTCAAAAGATACGAACAGTGGCATGGTTAATATATTTTCCCTGACTCGGAATGTAACATTCTCCTTTTAATGTAATTCATTTATTACACCCAATTGGTGGAGAATGCTGGAAGAACTGTTTCTTTTACAGATTCCACAAAATTGTTAGCTTTTTGTTATTATTTATTCTCATGTTATTTACACCGAAGTTTTTCTGTGTTCATTTAGTTTTTCCCTATTTCCTATAAAACAAGGCCAAATCTGCCATATGTAGGGTGACCAGTCGCCCCGATTTTGCCAGGACAGTCCTGGTTTTTTTTGGTCTGTCCCGGGTGACAGCCCGTCCCGGAAATGTCCCGGGTTTTGCCCCTGGTGACTGGTTCCCTGCGCGAGCGGCGGCGGTGCGCGGGGGCAGTGTGAGGAGGATACGGCGGCCGTGAGTATTTTTTTTTCCTTTCCAATAGTAGAATGTCGGGGAGCGGGGCTTTAGAGTAGAAGCAGGGGATTGGTTGGAGGTCAGAGTATGCCTGGTGTGGGGCTTAGTACTGGGGTGCGGATGCAGTGAGCTGAGGTATGTCCTGTGTGTCTTGTCTGTCCTGTCTGTGTATCTCCTATATGTCATAGGAGAGGAGGAGGGGAAGGCATGGCATGAGGAGGGGAGGCATGAGGAGGGGAAGGCATGGCATGAGGAGGGGAATACATGATGAGGGGAAGGCATGGCATGAGGAGGAAAGGCATGAGGATGAGAGGGGAAGGCATGGGGAGAGGGGGGGACTATATGAGGAGGAATGGGGGAGATATTAGGAGATGAGGAGGGGGACATATGAGGAGGGGTAGGTATGAGGAGGGGAAGATATGAGATGAGGAGGGGAGATATGAGGAGGAGAGGGGAAGGTATGAGGGGGAGATGAGGAGGGATGGGGGTGATATGCAGAGGGAGAGGTAGGAAGAGGGGAGGAGATATTAGGAGGGGAGTTATGAGGCGTGAGGGGGAGATATGAGATGAGAAGGAGATATGAGGAGGGGAGGGGGAGATATGAGGAGTGGAAGGGTAGTATGAGGGATTAAGTATGAGGAGGGATGGGGGAGATATTAGGAGATAGGAGGTGAGGAGGGGGAGATATGAGGTGGAGGTATGAGAAGAGATGGGGCTGTGTGTAGGTAAGTGACTGTGTGTCACTGTGTGTGTGTGTCACTGTGTGTGCATGTAAATTGGGGAGGGAGGTTGAGTGTGGGTGTAAAAGAGAGGAAGGAAAGGGTGACTGGGGAGTGTGAGGTGGGGTGAGAGTGAGGAGGTGTATGAGAAGGGTGGGGGTTCTCGCAAGGCCGCTGAAATGTGGGTGGGAGGCCCCGGTGGAAACGTTGGTCCTGCACCCCGGGAAAGCTGTCTGCGGCCCTGCATAGCAGTGATGTCACTGACTGACTGCCACGAGTAGAACAAGAGACCCTACATACAAGGTCAGGAATGTCACATTTTTAAAATGTCTTAATTTTAATTAATGCCTACATTTTTTTATTTAATTTTAATTTGTCAATTATTTATTTAATTTTAATTTGTTAATTATTTTAATTACACATACACACATACACGGTGAGGGACCATCCCCTCTGAACTGGGCATTCTTGGCCAATAATGCCTTGGGTGTGAGTTGAAGGGCCCAAGCAAAGCCCCCACTTCTATACACAGACACACTGCAGCCCCCACCTCTGTGCACACAAACACATTGTGTTTGTGTGTATAGAGGTGGGCCCTGCAGTGTGTGTTTGATTGTATAGAGGTGGGCCCTGCACACTGCAGCCCCCACCGCTACACACACACACACACACACACACACACACACACACACACACACACACACACACACACACACACACACACACACACTGCAGGGCCCACATCTGTATACAGAAACACACACTGCTGCCCCCGCCTCTATACACACAAACACACACTGCTGCCCCCACCTCTATATACATACACACACACACACTCTGCAGGGCCCACATCTGAAACACACACTGCAGCCCCCACCTCTATACACACACACTCAGCAGGGCCCACATCTGTATACAGAAACACACAATGCAGCCAGAGTTGCCACCTTCTTTTCAAGGCTAACCCAGAGATAACAACAAAAAATTAGATCTCTTTATAATATATTTATTTATCTTGCCTTTGGCTGTAACCTCCCCTCCAAATTCCGTCAACATGGCTGCGCAACGTCACGTAATGCCCATTGCCATAACAACGAGACGCTCGGTGACGTCACGCGGCATCACGTTGACATGACAATGGGATGCATTATGGCGCTGAGGCATCTGGTGATGCCACATTGTCATGGCAACATGTCACTGCCTGATGTCAGTATCTCATTGTCATGGCAACGGGGTGCGTCATGTGATGTAATTTGTTTTTAAAAATTATCTATACCCCCGGTTTTTCATTTTGAAAATCTGGTCACCCTAGCCATATGTTATTTCAGTTATGCTGAGCAAATACCCATTGTGTTTCCAAACATTTCGGCATTTACCACCATTCAGATCCTACACTGGTAACATATAAAGGAATAGAGCATGTCCCTATTCACTGGAGAGGTGGTGACAGATTAACCCTTCTGGCCCAGCGTGAAACATACTGGATCCATAGACTCCAAACGCTGGTTCCAGAGGGGTTAAATGTCAGCATTGACATAGGAGCTTTTTTGTGATAAACAACTCTTTTGCTGGCTGTATTGATTGTCTGCACTATTTTCATAAAGTACTCATTTTGCTTTTTCCATCTCCCCCCCAGGTCTGAATCAATTAGATTAATTTAGTAATGTATGTCAATTTTAAAATATTTTATTATTAGCATGAAGATTTTGTATTAAAAAACTTTTTACTTAAAATTTTTAAATATTTTTACTTATGTAACATTCATGTTTATTAAATAGATTGTCATTTTTATACCATTGTGTGTTATAATTATTTGGAGCACTACTATGTAATGAGTAGTTGCGTAACAATCACCACCAATTACCATCAAGTTTTTACCATATGGAATGTAATTAAGTGATTAACTAATTCACTAGTTCTGTGCCTATAAATATGCTAAGCAGTGATAGGGCAATTAGATTCCTGAAGAAGTCGTACCAACGAAACGCGTAGAATCCTGTGTCCAGCATCCAGTCTGTGCAAGTCACAGTTACGAAGTCCTGGCAGCCGGAGATCCCCCTCACAGCACTTCCGCCCACAGCCCTGCGTCAACCGGATGTGACGTATATGGGAGCAGAGAAGCAGAGGGAAGAAACACACTGTGTACCGGTGAATTGCTGTAACGATCGGGATTTCGTACAATGACTGTACCTATTATTACTTATGTGAGTGCATAGCCATATGTTTTATCTGTGATGATCTCCAATACATTTTAAGACGTTATTGCGCAATTTTGGTATTTCTTATTATTTCTGGGTATTTGTGCGGTGGTGGAGAAATAAGTGAAAGGGATCTACACCTGTGGATATCCATGCTCATTGCTCTAAACAGAGAGAGAGAAGTGTCTCTGTAATGCCTGATTTTTGAAAGGAAAATTGTGAGTGGATTACCTTCTTCACTAGAAAGAAAGGAAAAAACTGAGACTGTATCACACTACTGTATGTTGCCTTTATCTTTCTTTTTCATATAATCACGTGAACCTTGGCGCTCCCCTGTATCTTTGAGGAATTCTGCAATCAAAAAGACTAAGAGAACAGTCTTTATAAGGGTTTTGAGTTGCTTTTCTATTAGCACCTTTTACACTGGGTGGTGGATTTATCACATAATTAACTAATAGATCACAGTTCACATTGCAATTGAAGTTGTAGATATTATTTCTGTCATTTGCTTTTAAACACATTGTTATATATATTTCACTTTTTTAGGACATTGTTATAAGTAAGCGCCATTACAATCACATTTTTTCACTAATGCTGAGCAAAACCCTGGCATTTGAAGAAGGAAATTTGTGGTGTCAAAAGCTTGTATTACCAACTACAGTATATACAGTATGTTGCTCAGGCAACTAAGTCCCCTTTTCTGATTTTTAACCCTACCTAGATCCTGTCCATAGGAAAGTTCAAAATGGGCTGCCAAAATGATGTATGTATGTATATCTTTATTTATATAGTTGTCACAGTGTACTCAGCCCTTTACAAAGACAATACAGTACAGGGAATTATAATACAATAAGCGCAACAAAGTCAGACAGTAGAAAAGGAAATCCCTGCCCCGGAGAATGTACAATCTAAGATGAATTTTGGGAAATTTACAGAGACAGTAGTTGAGGGAATAAGTGCAGTAGATGGCAAAGCTTGGCCGCAGTGGTTGGTAATACCAAAGAAACTACCAAAGAATCTCTGGGACATAACACCTGAGCCACCCCAAAGGTATCTCCCTAAAAGAGGCTCCCCAATATGCCTTCACTGCCCCTGTCCGACAAGCTAGTGTGTAATGAGTTAATAGCATGAGGACGAGCCACTTTAAAGACTACCTGGAGTCCATCAGCACCCCCCCCCCCTGCATGTCTGATTTAGGTAATGTGTGCAAATTTGTTAATCTCTAATCTCTGGGACATAACACCTGAGTTGCCCCAAAGGCGTCAGCCTTTTGGTGGATGCCAAAGGGGAGCCAAATGGTGTAGTTGTTTGCTACCATTCACTGATGTTTGGTAATGTTACAGCTGCTGTATTACATTTTGAAACTCACAACCCTCTCATTCCCTGTACCCAAAGTTGTCAAAATAACCTGCCTATTGATTGTAAACGCCTTGAGGCAGGGCTATTTCTAACAACATATTGCAGGCCTATCAAACATCTTCTAACACAATTTGAATCCGGTCTGTAAATGTTAAATTTCCCCATAATCATATCTCTAACTGCCCATGAAATGTTTTTAAACTGAATGTATAACCTTTATTAATTTAATGCACACATTTATTATTATTACTCTGGCGTTTCCTGCCTGACTCTTGTGTAACAAAATAATTGTATTTAATTGTAGTTGTTCTCAAACTGACTGTAAAGTATTGTGATGCCCCCTTAAGTGGAGGAATACCTGTGTCTCACAGCCAAAGACAAAGATAAGGATATTGTAAATTGTTCCTGATTTATGCTGTGTTTATGTTGACTGAGAAAGTATGTTGTAACCTGTTTTCCCAGTCTGGGAAATAAAGTCCTTTATTTTGGTGAGAAACGATTCTGTAAACTCCTCAATGACCATACCTACAAGGCTAATCTTGCCACACTATAAACAGAAAAACATGAGCCTTTGATCGTCTGCCTGAAATGGTGTGTTTTCGATAAACTGCTATCAGTGGTTAATGTGTATTAGTGGTGTAACGCACAGACATGTCTTGATCGATAGTTGGTTTATAACCAAGTTTGAAATATATTGTAAATGTTCAACAAATTTTCCATGTATCCTTGGGTCGCACACGCGCGTGCGCGCACACACACACACACACACACACTAATTAATGGCAGTCTGTGATGCTCTGTTGCTTTCACATCATAATGTATTTTGAAAACTTGTAATCTATCAATATCTATATATTCACATAACTGCGTTTTTTCCAATGGAAATTTCTTTCAAATGTCCTGACATCTCCTACTAAATTGGTGATGTTCGAAACACAATTGAGAACATGTAAGTAATTGTTGGATATATGACTAGCTAATACTGTATGTTGCTGTCCTCAATAAAGATGTTACAGACAAGCTGTCAACATAGGTCCTACAGTATAATTGATTTGTTCTTTAGGCTACTGTATGTTCTCTACCATAAACTGTGCCAACCTTTGTTTAATTAACTGCATCCATATTTTTGCCCAAGCCCTGTAACATAGATCTTACTGTATGCAATCTATATGCTAAAAGATTGAAAATATGTTGGTACTAATAGATTTACTATTGTAACATTTTACTATGTACAGTATCAGACTATGCTACAATCTCCTCTTGTCCACATCATGGACAGAACTGCTTCGATTTAATTTTTTCATTACAATGGCGTTCTCTCACTCCTCTATCCTGCCTTTTGATGCCAATGCTAGTGTATTTAATAGTGACACAGTACGTTGTGATACCCTGATGAATGTTGGGTGTGATTTATGTATTAATAAAACATATGTTTTGATATTAAAATCCTATCCTTGGTGCTGGTAATCATTTCGTAATCGAGATGAATAATTAGCTATGTACATGTAAATTACAAAGTGTGGTATCCAGTCTGCATAAGATCCAGAAAGAGAACCTTAAAGCTGCAGTTCAGGCAATATCCTGCATGTGTGTTGTTTTTAATAAATCAGTTCTGTAGTAAGAAAAAATACTTTTAGCATTTTCTGTTTAAAAAAAACAACTTTGAAAGACCAATTTTCTTGTATTCTATTTTAACAAGCATGCTTGTTCCTATAGCAACGATTTACATTCCCCATATTTAAAGATGTCGCCAAAGTTTGCCGATCAATAGACGGAGAACGAATTAACCGGCAGCTATGCAGTTTTTTAGGTAAGTTTTTTAGGTAAGTAGAGATTGCCCAGATAAAACTATTGAACTTTAAAAAAAAAACGGGAGCCTGAACTGCAGCTTTAATTGGGAAAAAAAAGTTTTTTTATTTTTAATCATACACTGGCTTGATTTCTAAGAAGCCTTTTTTTAAATGCCTAGGGTAACCAATGGGGTTAGGAAAGAAAGTGTGCGTAATGAGACTTCATGTCTAACCTTTTCAAAATCTGCAATAATAATAAAAGTTTAAATTTTAATTTCCATGTTTTCTTGACAAGGTTGATCTTATAGTCCCTAATTAGGTTCAGACTTTTACATTTGGAGCCTAAGCAGTTGCCTGGTAAACTTTACTTTTTGCTTCCTTGGTGTGCTCTAGTTTTAATTTTATTTATTTATTTATTTTATTGCATTCAGCCCATACAGCAACTTCACCAGAAATGATCTAACGGTACCAATTGACTGATGGAAACATATTGCTCAGATACTTCCAGCGTTTTTTTATAATATCTCCTATCTTACTGCAAAATAACAAAATGATATATGTATGTGCATTAAATAAGAACTTAATATTTGTTTTAATAGCAGTAATATAACTGTTTGTATAGCTATAAAAGGTATTACAGTGGCACTCCAATGGTCTAATCCAAATAAAAACATTTTTTTTTAATTCAAACAGGATCGAACCTACATCAGACCTTTGTTAAGATACAATACTGTATATACAACTCACAGTGCAATATATTCCCACCTCGAGAACGCCAGTGACTAAAAAAGGTGCCAAACCCAGCAGGTCCATTTTTAAGCAGGAAAGGACCAACAAGCACAGAGAGATCCTGGTAAAGTAAAGGGCTCAAGTACTACAAACAGTGTAAATAAAACCTGTATAAAGGACAAGATAATTCCATGGAGTTAAAAGCAGTTTGTGTCCAAGAGGATAACATATATTCTTTATACTGTATGTGTAGCCAGGTCCCCCTTGCCGTATTAACCCCCCTCCTGCTGGTGCGCGAGCAGCGCGTTACCAAGAGTTGCGGCCGGTTGCCGGGGACGCGATCGGGCCGTCGTTAAGGCCGCGATCGCGTTGCTGCGGTTCCGTCGGTTCGCGGAGCAGGGCGCCGCCATTGTGAGGGGCGTTGCGCATGCGCAAGGGCTAGGAGCACCGGGAGGACTGCAGGGAGCTCGCGCCTGCGCAGTGGAGGCCCAGAAAGCCCGCGAAGCTCTAGCCTATGAGAGGAGGGCTCTGTAGGAGGACTTCAAGTCCCATGAGCCTCTGGAACGGCCCCATGACGCCAGGGAGCCAATAGGGCTGGAGCAGCTGTTTGCAACATAGAGATACATTTCGCGTGCAGAGGCTACGTTAGCAGTTGGTGACAGGAGCAGCTAGGGGAAGGAGGTAGGGTGCTGGAGTCAGTGACTCCCGGCACTAGGCCAGTACTCCCCTAGGCCCCAGATAGCCCTGAGTCACCCTAGCGGAGTGTGATAAGGACAGGCCCTAGGTTAGGGACCCTGCCCCATTATCTATACGCTAGTCAGGAATACAGCGGATGCTGTGCTTTCCGCCACGAGGCTTGGGCTTAAGCTTGGCCTCTAAGAGACTACTAGACTATAATTGCGGAGGCCCAGTACGGATTGACTGCGGCCTGTGGATCTCAGCCCGGTTCTCGTCAAGGTACAGACGGCGGGGAGAAGCGGTGATATTATCCACGCCGGAATTCACCCCAACTTCGGAGGACACCCCAGCGATTCCCCCGTGGTATAGCAGTACCCGTGGCTGGAGCCCGGGCAGGTAACTCACCAACTCACGTGCACCAACAAGGCCTATCATCAGACATAGTGGCTGCGCAGTCACACACATATACACACACGCTAGTCTATGAGTTGGGAGTGCGAGACTTTGGGTGGGATTCACTGGACTTGGGGGTGAGATCATTGTGTTGGGACAGTAGCGTCCGCCGTGACGCATAAAGTGTGGACACCCTCCATGGTGTCCGTTAGCGTTAACATCAGGGAGACGTTGAGTCAGGTTGCCTTTAGAAAGGGACACCTGTTGTTACCTGTTGTAATTGCATGTTTCTAGGCACAGTAGTAAAAGGTATTCGTTCTTATCCAATCAGTTGTATGTGGTTATTGGGTATTGTCCTGCAAGGAACCACTCCCCCTCTTGTGGGAGCCATCGCAGGTGGAGGCGCTGCATCATTGTAATTGTATATGCTAGTATATTGCCCCAGGTTCCCCGTGGCGGAAGCTCAGCCCTCCTGTGAGCCAACAGGTAATGCACAACACCGAGTAAAACTATATGTTTCCTGCACCCCCACACTGTATCTGCGATTGGGGGGGGGAAACCCGTTACATATGCTAATGGGCACAGCGAATGCATATTAAATGGAATAAAAATAATGTTGCAGTGCTGAACAATATATAAAATAATATATTATAGGACTCAGTATTGTAACTATAACACATAAATCAAAAAATAAGAATAACACTCAGCCAGAGAAACACTCAAACAAACAGGGCATGTCAATACATAAAAGCAAAAGCAAGAACCAATTTATCCTACATAGTGTAAGTTAGATTCAATTATGTTCACCAGTCGCATGGTGACAGTAACCGCAGTGGCAACTCAAGTATCAAGCATGGTGGAACACAACGCTGCTACTGGTAATGTATCGTTTAAGTGGGTTGATAAGGCGGAATCAATTAAGCAATGTAGATAAATAAGCAGATGACCTTTTTCAGGTTTTTTCAAGCTGCTCCACGAATGCATGAGTTGCAATGGGATCTCCATTAATCCAAAAGCAGCCAATGCAGAGTGGGGTCCCTGTCAGTGAGCTTACAGGTTCCCGGAAGGGCTATACATTCTCTACCCTTACAGAGCAACTGTCAGACTATCAACTTACATTTTACAGTTATATATAGTGGCAGTCAAAAGATTCTGCTAGGACAGGGCTCAAAAAGGGGTGTGCCAGAACCTGTTTCAGAAGAGGAAGGAGTTGTGACTTTGTAAATGGTTGCTATAGAAATAAAAAAAATGCTTGTTACATTATAATACATAAAAATGTAATTCAGAGTTGTTTTAAAAAATACTACAAGTATTTTCTCATAGTACAGAACTGATTTATTTTAAAAAAAACATACATGTAAGATATTGCTTGGTCTGCACCTTTAAATGCGTTGACACATAATCATGTAAATTACTGATGTAGAGTGGCAAGTAGGAAATTATTGAATCTTGATGTTTTTATCAGAATGTGGACATTTAAACATTTAAACATAGCCCCTTCAATAAGTCCACTCCGGCAAGTCATGCAGCCAAGATATTAATATCATCCAACATCCAGGCTTTAGAGGGGCCAATATTGCTTTTGGTTAAAAAAATTTAAAAAATGTTCGCATTTATCCAGTGGTCAGTCTTAACCAGTAAATCACACAGGCCACATTTCCTTTAAGGGGAAAAAGCAGTTCTTGTTGTGTATATTTTTCAAGTTTCAGATCCGTAGCTAAAATATGCCAGTGCCTCTTAAATGTGCCTGTAGGAGTTCGAGGGCAGAGGTATAACCAGGGAGACATAGACACATAGATTTGGGGGAAATAAACATTGGCTTTTATTTAGCCCGTAGCTTCAAAACAACAGGCAGCATACAAATACACAAAATAGCCTATCACTTTGTAATACCCACAGTACAGTGAGTGCTCCTATTTCTGGACATTAAATTTAAAGGTGAAATATAAAATACATGAAAAGCATAATGCATTTCTTGCTATGTTTTCTAGTGGATATAACAAAGACAGATTTGCTACAGATGAATCCACATTAACTGTACGCCATGGAGAACTGTAGTCTGAATACAAATTTGCTAGGTGTACCACAGCATTATAAATCTTCTCAACTTCCCACGAAAGCACACTGACTCTGTACAGACAGGTGAAACATCTTGTATGGGACACTATAACAACAAAAAACAAGGCAGCGCTAATAACAATAATACCAGCAGCCTATGATATAACTCTGACACCCTATGTCAGATAGATAGATGAAGAAAAACGTTATATCTGTGGCGCTAAGTCTTAAATAAAAATATACAACCACATGGAAGTGGATGTCCTCTGGGGCTCTCCTCATGAAGACGATCAAATCATGTAAAAGATATAAAAACAAACATAGTGTAATACAATAAAACCTCCTAATAGACAGACATACTGTACTAACACATATGAACGACGAAGGCTGAGACAAACAGATGATTGATGAGCAATAAAACATTTAATAAAACAATTCAATATATAATAATAAACACTAAAAAGTATACTTGTGCACACCAACGCTGGCTAAGCTAGCCGCTTACCAGACTAAGATGGTATATGAGCAGTGGATAATTCAGAGAGTATCCCCTCTCGTGATGGTGGATGTCATCTCCCCAACTCAGCAGCGATCCCACGGTACACAGGGGCCTCCAACGGGGTTTCTCCTTCCCCTTCTCCGCACAGGTCTCAGCTGGGCAGGCACGCCGGACCGCGTGATACCTGAACAAGCGTCACCACGTGAGCAGCGACAGCATGGGACGCAGGCACATCTCAGCGCCACGCCGCAGCAGATGAATCCAGCAAAAGATCTATATGCGGCTGGGGACTGTGAACTGTCCGTTTAGCTGGTAGTCCGAGGAGCTGCACAGTGTAGAGGGTACTCTGGAGCGTCAGAAGTGCAAAAAGTATGAATGTAACATTAATATAGACAGATTGAGAGGATGAATTACTATTATTAACGGAATTACAATCCCTTTGAAAATTCAGACTTTGTAAAGTAAGCAACTGTTCAATTATCTTTCAATTTACAAGGCAGTTGAAGTGAGCTGGGAGGTTTGCTTCTCGTACTGGTGATGAGAAAGCTAAGAAAATACTGTGGTCAAAGAAAGTTCATGGAGAAGCTAAACATTTTGCCTTAGACTGAATAAATACTATTGTACAGTATATGTAGACCTTTTGCAGAACAAACTTATTCAGAAGATAAAAAAGAAAGCAATGATATAAAAATGTAGCCTGACTAACTTTCTTTGCCACATTTTTACAAACTTGGTGCCACTGGCTTTACTACAGCTGAACTCTGTTATACTGCGGTGCTTGGGATCCACATAATGAGACCACATTATAACCGGGATCGCATTATAACCGAGAATTGTCCCTGGAATCAACCCCCAGGGCTTGAGGCCCCAAAGGTCTATCCTTTGCTCCCCTACTCCCTGGTGGAGTAAAGGGTAACAGCTCCCTCTCCCCTGCGGGAGGGGATCGAATAACGACCCACTCCCTTGTAAAATTGACTAACTGACAACTCCCAACTGTCAATTCCCAACTGACAACTCCGAACTGTTACCAGGGCCCGCGCTTCAGGTCTACGCCCGTGTGGGCAGCAATTAGGCCTCAGACCACCCCCAGTCACTCAAGGAAGCTGCTTACTACAGCAGGGTGTAGATTTAACACTTCCTGCACTGGTACCAGGGCTTATGTGTTAGGCACGGCAGATTAGTAGCCAAGGGGGTACATGGCTACATCTCCAAATTTCAAAACCCTGACCCTGAAAGCTTGGGGTAAACCCTGGGTTACCAAACAGGGGAGTGAGCCTAGAAGCGGTCGGCATAACCTTATACTTCTTTTTTGCCATCTGCCAAATTTTCAAAGTAAATCCAATTACTGTTGGCTCTGTACCAGAACTTGATCATAATAAAGAAGGCAATCCAACCGGGCATTTTAGCGAGCGCTCCAGATCCACCCAGGCATATACTCCTCTCGGGTAGTGCCAGTAAACCATTTGTTTCACATGGGAGGCTATATACAGTAATATTTTAGACTATTTGGATCAGCCATTCCACCTCCTTTCTTAGCGTCCAACATAATTGACCTAGCAATTCTCAGTTGTTTGTCTTTCCAAATAAACTGCATAATAATTCAATTCTGAATTTCTTTTATATTTGAGTGCGGGACAGATATCGGTAATGTCTGAAAATAGTATAAAAGTCTAGGGAGAATATTCATCTTACAGTAACTGCAGTTATACACCCTATCCAGGAAATACAATGAGAATTCCAGGCTTGTAGATCTTTTTTTATTTTGGAGAATAGGTCAGGATAATTATATTTATATAATAAATTATAATCTCTGGTAAAATAAATTCCTAGATATTTCAAATGGGTCTTTTTCCATTTATAGTCAATGTGCCGTTTAAGCACCTCGACCTCCTTTTCAGTTAACGTCAAATTTAAAGCTTCCGATTTTCCCATATTTACTTTATACCAAGAGAGCTCACCAAACCCCCGAAGGGTGGACTGCAGATTCAGAAGGTATGTCAATGGGTTAGATATAGTAAGAATAACATCATCTGCAATCAGTGATATTTTGTAGAAAACATCTTTTAATTGAATCCCTGGTATATTTGTGGAGGCTCGATGTTGGCCGCGAGAGGTTCAATTGTCAGAGCGAAAAGAAGGGGGTAAAGGGGCACCCCTGCCTAGTCCCATTTTTAATTGTTATTAGGTTCCCCTCCCCACCTGGAATCTTCAGGGTGGGTTGGCGACTGATAGAGAACATGAACTCCCTGTAAGAAAACTCTGGAAAATCCAAATGCCTCTAGTGTTTTTTCTAGGAACTCCCACCTTATCCTATCAAACGCTTTCTCCGCTTCTAGAATCATCAGCATAGCTTTCAATTTAGACTTATGTGTCTGGTCAATAATATTTAATAATTTTTCTTGAGTTCTCTGACGCCTGGTGTTCGCTCACAAATCCTACCTGATCATAGTGGATTAGTCTTGGGAGTATTGGATTCCACCTGTTGGCTAAAATTTTGCTATAGATTTTCAAATCCGTGGTAAGCAGTGAGATTGGCCTGTAGCTACCACAACATATGTGAGTTGTGTATGTGAGTATATTTGAGTTTCCTGGTGTTGTTATTTAGCCATAGGGGGCTATGCACTAAGCAGTGATAAATCGTTTTAAGAGCGCAAAGTGCTTTTAGAACGTAAAGTTCCGCCGAGCGCTATGCACTAAGCCACACAAACAGGCACTTTGCGCTCTAAAACGGGCTTTTTCTTGAAATTTTTTCAAAGTCCAACTTTGATCGTACGATTAGCTGTTTGCGCTGAATGCTGCCCTTCTGCGGGATTCACTAAGCAACGCAAACTGATCGTACGTGAAAGTTGCGCTGAATAAAGCTCACCAGCTAAAGGCAGGTGATAAAAAAAGCTGAAAAATTATTTGTTTAACTTTTTGCAGGTGCAAAACCAATACAACAGGCCGGCAGGTGTCCCTGTTTGCGATTGGTGTTCGTTTGTAGTTAATGTTGTATTATGTTGGCTAATGCGTTTTATGGTTCTTTCAGATTGTGTGAATGTATTTATTTGTCTTTTAATGTTTACATTTATTAATATTGTAGTAATTAATTGGTTTCATTGCTTAATGGTTTCATTAATTCATTGTTGATGTTGTTACTGCTTGTATTCATTGGATTAGCTGGCTGCTGTTTTTATTGACTTTATTTAGGTATGCTAATGCAGTGTTTAATAATGGGCAAATAATCTATTATCCATATCTGGATAATATTAATTTTGCACATTATTGTACTGTATGTGTTAGGGAGGAGGGCGGGAGGGGGGTCGTGTATTGATGTTTGTTAATTCTTTTTTAAATATACATTTTAATTATAGTGTAGATGTGCAGGGGGTCTCCGGAGCTGAACCGCATTGGTTTCAGGTCCGAGGACCCCCTACTTCAGGAGATACAGGCCCCGTTATGGGGTGCCGGTATCCCCTGCACTTTCAAGCGTCCGCATCACATGACCGGGACATTGAAATTCTGCAGGGGATACCGGCACCCCATAACGGGGCCTGTATCTCCTGAAGTAGGGGGTCCTCGGACCTGAAACCAATCTGGATATTGTAATTGTAATGTTCTTTATTTGTCTATATAAAGTTTTTTATTTCTGCCTGTTTTTTTTTTAATCCTTCCCCATTTCTTGGTATATTGGTCAATCATGCCCATATTATATGAGCATGATGTACCCACTGTACCAATGAATGGGTGAAGGGCGGGGGTAGTTGCTGGGGAGGGTAGTTAGGCCTCCTGGGTGGGTGGCAGAGGGTGGGTAAACCCCTTAATTACTTTCGTGGTTATTACCCGGTAAGGTGATTAAGGGGCTAGGGGACATTAGAATGTATGTATTACTGTATGTATGCTTTCTGGCAACGGAGGACATAGACCTGCAGTAAGCTGACGAGGATGCCCTTCATATTGCATGGGGTAAGTAGAACTGTTTTTATTTACTTTATTTATGCTGGCTAATGTTGTGTTTAATAATGGGCAAATAATCTATTATCCATCTCCGGATAATAGTTATTTTGCCCATTACTGTACTGTATGTGTTTGGTAGAGGTAGGGGTGTATTTATTGAAATGTAGGACATGTTTATTTTTTTAAATACAGGATTGGTACCGCAGGGCAGCGGGGATCCATGGGAAACACCCGAGGACCCCTGGATGCCCACGGGCCCACCCGAGGACCCCCGGATGCCCACGGGTACCACCTGAAGACCCACGGGGGACACCCGTGGGAAAGAACTGGGGGCCCCACGCCTGTGGGGATCCCAGGGACCCACGGGGACATCCCGAGGGCCCCCCAGACCCTCATGGGAACCACCCGAGAGCCCCAGACACCATGGGGATGACCCGGGCACCCCCAGACACCCCCAGACACCCGTGGGACCACCCGACCACCTGGAGGCCACGGAGCCTAGCGGGGACCATTCGGAGGCCCCCAGACACCCTTGGGTACCCACCGGGGTGCACTGTGGGGCCTGCAGACACCCATCGGGACCTCCCAGGGACCCCCGCCGCCTGGGGTATTAATCCTGTGTGTAAAATAAATATTTTATTTTATATGGGAGCACAGGGTGGGTGGGTGAATTGTGTATTGTTTATTAATTATTTAATAGTTTATTTTGGGCCTAGGAGGTGGGTAGTGGGGCTGTAGTGTTTGTTAGTCTTTATTGTGGGTAGTGGGAGTGGGTGAAGGGGGTATTAACCCCAAGGATGGGTGGTTAGGCATAACGGGTGGGTAGTGGGGGAGGGTGGGTTAACCCCTTAATTACTTTAGTGGTTACTAACCGCTACAGTGATTAAGGGGTTAGAGGACATTACATTGTCTTTTTTATTCTTCTGTATATTTTGTAGCAACGGAGGACATGGACGGGATGAGGACGGCCTTCATTGTGGCAGCCTGGCAGGGGTGAGTGCAACATTTATTTACTTTATTTATGCTGCTTAATGTTTTATTTTAAATGGGCAAATGCACTATTATCCATATCTAGATAATAGTTATTTTGCCCATCATTGTACTGTATGGGTTAGGGGAGAGGGGGGAGGTGTATTTATTTAAAAGTATAGTTTATTTTTTTGGGGCACACTATTGGTACCGTAGGCCAGCGGGGACCCCCGGACTCCCACGGGGATCACCCGAGTGCCCCAGACTCCTACGGGCATCACACGGGGACCCAGAAATCTCTGTTGTTTCATTATCCTAGGGCTGAGGCCCACTCACCCACCACCCGGGTCCCTAGTCCACTCATTCCCTAGATTCATCGATATATCAACTGCGACAGAACAGGGCTCGGGCTGCGAGCGTTAGACATCAGGTCACAGATAGAACCATACCTATAATAAAATATAAAAAACAAAGGGGGAAACAGGGGGAAGAAAAAGGAAACGACAGCTGGAGTTCCAGCATAGATTACTTTGCGTCGTCATGTGTTGTCTGACCACAGGCAGGGGAAACCGCTTCGTACTCAAACTCAGTGAAAACCAGCGGGGCCTCTCCAGAGACACAGCCGGACTTGACTTTTTCATCTCTGGGCCATCGCTCCCTCGATCGATCATCCACCGTATTCTCACCACGAGCTCCTCTTTGCCGGTCTGATCTATCATTGGGGTCCAGATTTAAAGCAGATAGAAAAAGAGCAGATTCCTCAGGATAACGGAGTGAGCTCTGTTTGCCCTCGTGATTGACTACAAGACGGAATGGGAAGGTCCATCGATACCGAATCCCTTTTTCCTGAAGTATCGCTATTACGGGTGCAGTCCTCTTCGTCGATCTATTGTCAGTCTGGACAGGTCCTGGAAGATCTGGATAGAGTCGTTTTCTAAATCAATTGAGCCTCTATTTATGCATCCCTTTATAATCTTTTCCTTGGTAGTATATTAATGGAGACTTAGGACCACATCTCTGCTTCTTTTAGGATCGTCAAATTTCGGTCCCAACGCTCTGTGAGCTCTGTCCATCATAAGTTCGTTGTCTTCTAGTTGGGGATCTATTGAGAGGAAGAGCCTTTTAAGATATGGCTGCAGGGCTTCCGCAGACACTGACTCAGGGATATGGCAGATTCGCAGATTCTGCCTTCGTTCCCTATTATCAAAATCGTCCATACCATCTCATATAGCTCTCATCTCTTCGCTGAGACGCAGGACCTCATCATCCGTATTTACCTTGTTTTGTAAGTCGACATCCATTTTATTTTCCAGCTCCGTGGTTCCCTTAGCCAGTGATGCAACCTCTGCCTTAAATTCTGTTACAGCTCTGTCCAGAGCTGATTGGAAACTCACTTGCATATCTAATGCTTTAGAGAAATTTCCTTCCAGACATTTAAAAAAAAAAGAAATCATTATAGTGTATTGTAACAGGAGATAGAGATCCCTCACTAAATATTCAGCAGCATTTGTGTACAGTAGAAATACTGTTTTTAATACATTGCTAAAATCTATAGTAAACTTTTTATTCAACGCCTTTAGGGCAATTAAGTGGTGCATCTAAATACATCTTTAACTCGCTACATGAAATACATGCAATCAAAACAAAATGTTTCCCTAATCACTTTGTTACAGAGCATTTGGGAGAACATGTTGTTTATAGCTTTGCTGCTAGATCTATATTTTGATTATTCTGCTTCTGTTTAATTAGAGCCAGTCTGTATTCCAACAAAGCAAAATGCACTTATGTTACAACAGAAAAAATATTCTACCTACATTATATTGTATTATATTTAACATGCTTTTTACTAAATATTTGGACTTTGAAAAATGATGCGGCAAAGTGGAAAATGTAATGTAAAATCATTAACCTATGCCGTAATGAAGATCATGAAATATGTCTCCACGAATAAGCAGGTGAGCCATAGAAAATTATAAAAATCCTTAACACTGTTGGGAAAGGACTCATAGAAAAATTCTTAAATCTTATTTTATCCAAGTCCCGAGTGCTATATATATTGCCCCAAACACAGCTTTAGACAACAACACGTGGAGATACATCTGTGCACAAAAAGGGCACAGCTGAGATACCTGGGAGATATGCTAATTTAAGTGATTTAAATATACTTTGCATATCCATAGTAGCATATCGCCCAGGTATCTTAGGTGTGCTCCTTTTTGTTCATGTGTTGTCTCTCTCGGCGATGCGAATATTAACAAAAATGTGTCAAAATATTCGCTGGTCGAATTTTGATACATTCACCCATCTCTACTGCTGGGCAAGTTTTTTCACTGATGTCTAAATAATTAGCTTTTCCCTCATGTCTAACTAATATATCACTATTCTCCGCATTTACGTACAATTACAATTACGTACATTTAAATATTGATATCCATCCATTGTGTGTACATTAAACAATAAAATATGTGTTAAACAGCACAACTTTATATCTTCAACTGAATTGACATTGAATGAAGAGAAAAGGACAATCATGACTTGCACTATAAATATGTTAATTTGCAAAATACACTAAATAAGTACTTCAGTATTAGGTGATAACTTTTTTATTTGAACTAACAATTGATATAACAGTATAGGAGACGCTTTCAGGTCAAACAAAACTGATTGACAAAATATTCCATGGGCCAGATACATCAAGCTGCGTTAACCTAAAAATGTACCATCTGATACCTTCACTTTGTTGAGTGCTGTAACGTCCCCTTAAAGGTAAGGAATGTTATTCCTAAAAAGTTATGTGATTCCTTCCCTTTAATGGGACCTCTCCAAATCCAGGGGACCGAAGTAGGGACCATAAAAATTAGAGAAAATCTACATAGTGCAATAAAGCTACAACAGTGAAAAAAATATATATTAGAACCCAAAAAGACCTTCTCACAATAGAGCAGGAATAATCAGACAATAAAGAGACCAAACCAGTGTTGATAGCTACCCTGGATAGTCTATGGTGGTAGTCAGAAATCTCGAACAAAGAGATAAACAAGCATACAGTAGTGCAGATCAAACACAATACTTTATAAACAGATAACACAAGGTTCACAATTGGAGGCTTACTATCTGAAAGCAGGGGACCTCACAGCAGCCAAAAAAGGAAAGCATCAGAAGGTACATCAAACAATCTGGTTGCTTGATGTACCTTGTGATGTCATCAATGTTGATTCAAAGGTCATTATCAATCAAATTCATGGCTGATCACATGATACATCCACAAATCTACCATGTGACTGTCAAATGCGACTTCACAGGCCTTATATACAGTAAGATCTGTCACGTCTCATTTGACAAGAAGTGGACGACGAGTTAACATCTGCAAGAGGAACAAGAAAAGAAGAAGGAAGACGAAAAGAAGAAGCAACAAGACCTACTCACCAGAGACTGCTCATCTCTCAATAGAGGATGGATTGCTTTGGATCAAGTTGAGGATCCATTACCCTTCATCCATGATGGATCTGGATTGGAAGAAGACCAGTAGATAGGGATCTCTTTTATATGATTTCGAATTTTTGGTTTATTTTTGTTCCATCGGGCAAGAATTAATGTTATGGTGTTTTTTGGCTTTTACTGTTCTTGGCCATCAGCATGGATTTTTTTGTGTTTTTTTTTATACAGTATGTTGGGCATCAATCCTGGGTTGGATGTTGCAGAGGGGGCCCTTGATGAGGAGGGTGGCCTTCATCCCGGCAGGGGCAAGTAACATTTTTTTTTTTTAGTAGGGTGTTTATTAATTAGTAATGTGGGTATTTAGGCCCCGATTGAGGGTTTAGGTAGGCACCGTGGCAATCAATGGATGTAATACCGTAGTCTTTATTATGTGTTGTAATGTAAAATGTTTAATGTTTATTTGTATTCTTTTCAATAAGCAAAAGTCCTATTAGGTACATTTGCTTAATAGGACTATTGCCTGTTACTGTGGGGAGTGATGGGGGGTTTCTTGTTGAGGATAGGGGGTTGCATGATGGGGGTAGTTCCTCGGGGGGAGGGACAAAAGGGCCTAATCCCTTCATTACCTTAGTGTTGAGCCACTAAGGTAATGTATGGGGATCTGGGGGAGGGGCGGTTGGGTATTAATGTTTTATTAATACATTTAAAGTATTTTTGTTTTGCATTACAGGTTACCATTTATTGCCAATGTGATTATCTATGCTTCCCATTGAGAGGGCTAAGATATCCACAGTGACAATCAATGGTTTCATGTGTAAAATGTAGTCATGTTTAAGGTTATTTGTATTTTTTATGCTTAATGCTCAAAACCACTGTTAGCCACATTTGTTTAATTGGGATATTGGGTGTTAGTCTAGAAGGGGGGTAGGATTTTTTTGGGGGGTAGGGAGTTGGGTGATGGGGGTACTTGCCCCGGGAGGTTGGTTATGCTCGGGGGGTGGGGTGAAGGGTGGTGAGGGGGTGTTAGTTAACCCCTTGCTTACTTTAGTGGTTAGTAAAGCATTGCATGGGAATGCTTTACTACCAAGGTGGGAAAGGGTATTTTTTTAATGCATTAACCCCTTTGGTGCCTGTGGTATACATTGGTAACCACAGGCACCAACAGGGTTAATGTTATTTCGATCATAGGCTTCTGTAATAATAGATATTACAGGAGCCTAGGATACAAATATGATTTTGGCTGAATAATGCACCCACTAAATTATTACTGCAATTTTGATGAATATCAACTTAACATTGCGGTAACGACGCTCAGAAATTCTTTTAACCGGCTGCGATATTAACTCCACTTTAATAGAGTTTGATGTATCCCATCCCATAAGTTTAACATAGGTGTAAAATCCAAGATACTGTAACAATCTAAGGTTGCGGCCACGGTGCAGCGACGCGCGCACATGCTTGAGAGCCGCGACGTCACCAACTCTCAGCGCATGAGAGCTAGCCTGTCCTGCAGCAATTTGTGAGCGCAAGCGGGGGGTGGGTGGCACATAAGGGAGGGGGCGTGTCATTGCCGGCGCCGGGAGAGGTCTATTTATAATATTAGCAATCACTCTATTCCCATAAATGTTTTTTAACCCCTTATATCTCACATGACATGGTGACTGTGTTTGCCCTATTGTCTGATTGTCTGATTGTCTGATTGTGTGTGTGTGTGTGTGTGTGTGTGTGTGTGTGTGTGTGTGTGTGTGTGTGTGTGTGTGTGTGTGTGTGTGTGTGTGTGTGTGTGTGTGTGTATATGGTGACTGGTGCTGTGTGATTCATTGTTGAAGGGTCATGTGACCCTTCAGTGTGCTTACAAATCAATTTTCTCTGTCTCCCCAAGCGCAGAGCTTTGGAAAGCATACGTGCACGTGCTTGCGCGCACGCACGCACGCACACGCTGTGTGGTTATGTGCACCGATTAACATCTATTCGATCGTGTCAAGCGCGCATCGCTGCAGCGTGGCCGCAGCCTTAGACGGATGAGGCAGAGAAGGAATGGCAGAGGGAACAGTAAAATACTTTAGGAGTTGTGAACTGCTGACCCCTCAAGAATAAAAGTGTGGCATCTTTTTATTCGCACTGTGCTACTGTATTTTTATAAGTGATGTCTTAAAAAAAGAACGCTTCAAAAATGTAAAGCATATTTGCCACATAGAAGCAATTTTGTCATTCGGGTAAGACATGGCAGCACAGTAAGGTTCACTGTATAATGATATGAATAAATGACAAATATCATCTGCCTGTTGACATGCTGAATCAGTTCTCACCTTCAAAAGTTACTCCCTCTATCTGTTCAAATGTCAGTTTTCCCAGCAGGAGCGTCAAAGTAAAGTTTGAGCATGTAGACAATAGGGTAAATATAGGGGCCTATTCTTTAAATTGCAATGCTGTGGTCACGTGAATTTGGCCAGGCAATGTGTAAAGGTAAAGAAATTGTAATCTCCCCATTTTCTGTAAGTTGTTCCACTTCTGGAAAATCGTGTCAGTTAAAATGTCACATTCAGTGCAAATAAACACATAAAACACCCTATTCTATGTACAGCTCTGTGTTCATTGTCAGTGCTAAACAAGCCAAAACATGCATTATTATTATATTGTATAATTATATTTGCTAACAAATATTCTAGGCTACAAAGAGGGTATTTATATGTAGCCATGGCGGGTCCAGACTGCCTCCTGTCATGTAAGTCCTGATAGCTACAGACTGTGGCAAGCTATTCTAAAGGCTTTGACCCCCTGATGCTGACTCTCTGAGTGACATAAGTGCCGGTGCAACAAGGGTCTGTGTACAGCCAATAGACAGACCTTGTGCCCTCCCCTTCTGGTGCATCAAAGAGGAAGTACTAAATTATAGAGTCAGTTCAGCTTCACCCTCCTGGGGTGAGGTTGTGGGTTCTGCTCCTGCCCTCCTGGGTAAGGAGTGGAGCAATATCAAGCTGAATCAAGGCCTCACTATTATCCTAAGGACAATGCATCATCCAAAGGTCTGGGGACCCAGATCTACCATTCTGCATTCGCTGTACTGTTGGCAGTGGCTGCTCCAATAAATCATCCTTTTAATATACTCTGCCTGAGCTCTCAGTCTATTTGGGTAGGGGTATGGATGGAATCTGCCCTAGTGGGAGACTTACTCTGGAGATCCCTGAGCCCACTGGAGCTGGAGGCGCTAACACCCTGAGTTTAACATCAAGATCATCAAAAACCTATCCTGTTCCCCCACACCATCGCGGACCACTCAGCTCTCCTGGACCCTCACAGATATGACCGCACAACAAACATCAGTAGTAACAGCAACATCTTCCAGAGAGGGGGGAAACATGTGTTACATATAAAATGCTACTCTGTGATAATGTAGGTACAATATTCAGCATTAATAGTCAGTAATGCCCCATATTATTTGGTATCTTCTCAAACAGAGCTGCAGCATGGGTCATGATGGATGGATCAGTGAGCGTACAGAGTGGACCACAGACACTGTCAGTAAGGATCTGTAAGGAGCCCAGTGGGTCAGGGTGAGAGGGGCGCACTGGGTGAGCACATCGAGCAGCACAAGGTGAAAGACAGAAGAAGAATGTGAGAAAACAATCTTGATAAATATGGGCCAGAATAAGTTATATTACTAGTGTGTTTGAGGTGGCAAATATGTAAATATATAAATTTAGGTCTACAAAATGCAGCCAGCCTTGTTTCATTTAGGTGTATAAATGGGATCTTTACATGGATAAATGGTGTGATAGGGGGAAATTCAATCCCAAATCCAGATTGTGGGGATTGTTTTAGGTATGCTCTATACAGTAGATACTTTATCTTGCACATACTGTATGTGGGATAATGGGCATTTATATCAGATCTTAACATTTCTCTTTAATTGGAAAAACGACATTTTTACTTGTATTCAGTGTGAATATTTTAATAAATTCAGGTTTTAATAGGATACTTGAACCTTTGGCGCAATCATCGGAGTGCATTTACAGTGCTTCGGGGCAAACATGCATTGTATTTCATATTGTACTGCTGAGGACATTGATTAGATGTTGACCTCCTGTTGTACTTCGACCTTTTGTCACATAATGTATAGGATACAAGTGCTATAAATAAAACAGGAGACATAAAAGGACATAATAATAATAAACCAGTGACTCATTTTTCAAGGAAACAAACATGTATGAAAATTACAATATGTCCAATTGTCTGCATTGTTCGGTATTTTTTTTTTCCAACCAATTTTTTATTAAGTGCTTGGTACAGGCATACAAAAATCTATCAACACAATGTCATATAATTCAACATCCACAGCACTTCGTTTTATAACTAACTGAAACAACTAGACAGACAGGGGAGACACTGACTCACAACTCCACAAGACAGAACAACAAACGTGAAGGATGGGGGGGGGAGTGCAGTCTGGGATATCTTCAGTTCGACTTCTTTCCATGTGGCCTTTGTGTTAGGGATCAGTTTCTTTTTGTGACCTCTGACCATCACTTCGATCGGTTCTAGCCCATGTCCACCCTACCTGTCTCTGGTTTGCCTAACGTCAGTACCAGCCCATCCAAGGAGAATGCATTTCGAGCTATCATAGCAATATATTGGAGGCATCTACCCCTGGTATATCTGATTGGGCTAGCCATGGAGCCCATGTTTTTAGAAAATTTGTGCTAGTGTCATTGACCAGACTCGTCAACTGCTCCATCCGGCAAACGTACCAAATTCTATTCTGAATTTTTGGGATATTGGGTAAATCAGGTTGCTTCCACAATGCTGCGATTTCGCACCGCAGGGCTGTGGCAAAATGTACGATTAATTTGTGCTCTGATCTGTGTAGGTCCTTGGTGCGCCTGCCCAGCAGAAACAACCACGGGTCCAAAGGGACCCCGTGGCCGAGTACATTCTGCAGCCAGTTTCTAATATCTTCCCAGATCGGGGCCGCCTTGGCGCAACCCCACAGCATGTGCAACAAGTCTGCCTGCTCCCCACATTGTTTCAGGCACAAGGGGGGGTAATCTTTGACAAACTTTGCAAATCTTTTCGGGGTAAGATACCATCTCATCAGGACCTTGTATGCATTCTCCTTTAATGAGATGCATATGGAGCTCTTAGCCGCCGCCAGTACTATAGTGTCCCAGTCCTCGTCTTCTAAAGTCTCCCCTAAGTCCTCCTCCCACCTGACCATGTAACTCAGTTTGTTGTCACCGTCTTTTGCAGGACAGACCACTTCTCTATATATACCAGAGATAAGTCCCTTGGCATCTGCCCCTCTTGAACAGAGCTGCTCGAAATTTGTTCACCTAGGGCGTTTTGGAATTTTAGTGTAGAACGCTCGAATCTGGAGGTACCTAAAGAATTCTGAATTTGGTAATTCTTTTTCAGATTTTAATTTGCTCGAAAGTTTTTATTGAAATTCTGCCCTCCAGATGTAGAAGCCTCGTGAGGCCCTTTCGTTACCAGATTGCTAAGTCATTACTCTGCAGGCCGGGAGCGAAATCAGGGTTACCCAAGAACGGGGTCATTAAGGAGTGCTGCCTTGTAAGGGCATATTTATATCTGCTGCCCTCCCAGACTGCCAATGAGCTGCTTAGTGCGGAAAGCGGATCACTAATGGTTCTGAACACCTGTTTCGGTAACCAAATTAAGTCCTGCAGCTTAACCCGAGCGCAGCATTCTTTCTCCAGTTCCACCCATCGCCGAAGGCTAGGGTGCATGTGCCACTGAGTAATGTGGGATAATTGGGCCGCTCAGAAATATGAGAACAATCAAGGTCCCCCCAACCCCCCTCTGGTCGTGGGCCTAAGTAACGTACTTGATTTTATTCATGGAGTTTTATTACCCCAGACGAATTCACCATAGAGGACTGCAGACGGAGGATGTTGTCCTTAGCCACTTGTACCGGAAGGGTTTGGAACAGATATAGGATCCTGGGGAGGAGATTCATTTTAATACTCTGGATTCTACCGATCCTGGATATTCCAAAACCTGACCAACGCCCGAAATCCTCCTTCAGGGTCCTTATTAGTCTGGGGTAATTTGCTTTGTATAGGGCACTGTAAACCTTTGTTATATTAACCCCTAGGTATTTAATTTGGGTGGCTTGCCATTTGAAGTTGAAGTTTACCTCTATTAATTTTTCGCTGATCTTAGGGAGGTTTATATTTAGGGCTTCTGACTTTGATTGATTGATTTTGAAACCGGATAACTTATTAAATTCCCCCAACAAGCTAAAGACATTCGGCAGAGAGGTAAGGGGCTGTAATAATGTTAATATAACATCATTAGCATACAGGGCCACTTTATGTGACTGCTCCCCAATTTGAATTCCTGAAATGTTTGGGCTGAGGCGGATATGTGCTGCCAGGGGCTCGATGCATAGAGCAAAAAGGAGCGGAGACAGGGGACACCCTGTCTGGTGCCACTCTTTATCGGGAATTCCTCTGACAGGAAGCCCTGGTGCCTGACCTTCGCCATCAGTCCCCCATACAGAGCTAGAATTGCACTTATCATTCTCCCACCCAAGCCAAACTCCCCAAGCGTCGCTCTAAAGTAGGGCCAGTCTATTCTGTCAAAAGCTTTCTTGGCGTCCAGACTGACAACTAAAAACAGGATATTTTTCCTCTGTGCCAAATCAATTAAATCTACTATCCGCCTGGTGTTGTCTGCCGCCTGTCTGCCGCAAATGAACCCCACTTGGTCAGGGTGGACCAGCTTTGGCATAACCCTGTTGAAACGGTTAGCCACTAATTTGGAAAATATTTTAGTGTCCGAATTGATCAGCGAGATGCGTCTATAGCTTTTGCAGTCTGCTGGGTCCTTCCCTTGCTTATGTATCAATGTGATTGACGCTTGCAGCATGGAGCCAGGGATGGGGGCACCCTCCAGAAAGGAATTGAATAGCTTTAATAGGTGAGGAGCCAAGATATTCCGAAATTTTTTATAATAAAGTTTGGAGAAGCCATCCGGGCTAGGGACTTTAGATGGCTTTAGTGACTTCATTACCTCTAAGAGCTCCTCTAGTGAGAAGTCATCCTGCAGTGCGTCCCTTTCCTCTCTGCTTAATCTAGGTAATCTAGCACCTCTAGGAATGTCTTCAGTTTTCTACTAGTGGTCCCGTTCTGAGTGACCTTCGCCCCATCATATAGGGACTCGTAATATGCTTTGAATTCCGCTAATATTAATTTGGGGTCAGAAGTGAGATCTCCCTTTCTAGTCCGAATGTTCTGTATTTGGAAATTTTGATCTCTACCTCTAAGTTTTTTGGCCAGAAGGGTATCTGGCATGTTCGCTTTTTCAAAAAATTTCCGTTTAGACCACGATATCTCCTTTTCAGCTCGGGAGGCCAGCAGCAAATTTTAGTTTAGTTTTGGTATCCAGGAGCCCCTTTAGAGTGTCTGCTTGCTTATTTTCTTTGTGTAGGGCAGAAAGGACAGCGAATTCTGATTGTGTTTGTTTGATCTTTTTGTCTTTCTCCCTTTTACGTCTGCTCGCCATCCCTATGAGCTCTCCTCTCTGCGTTGCCTTATGGGCCTCCCATAGGGTGGACTGGGAAACAACACTGCCGAAGTTCTCCTTAAAATATTCCCTGATTTTAATTTTCACTTTGTGTTCAATCTCTGGGATTTTATCCGTAACTCATTGGGTTTCCAGTTCGCTCCTGGTCTGTCTAGGCTGAAGTCTGAGCACCGCAGCTCAACAGGCACGTGATCCGACCATGAAATATCATGGATTCTCGTGTGGGTGATCTGAGAGATCATTCTGCTAGACACAAAGAGGTAATCTATTCTGCTGTATCTGTCATGTGGGTGGGAGTAAAAGGTGAAACCTCTCTCTCCTTGGTGTTTTTCACGCCAGATATCTACTAAATTGTTGGTCCTCAGTCCTCTGAGCCATGAGGCTCTAGCTGTCGGTATCTTGTGCTCTCCCAGGGTGCATCTGTCCAAAGTCGGATCTAATGTCTGATTAAAGTCTCCTCCCTACTACTACACAACCTTGTGCTATCTTATTGAGCATGGAAAAAAGTTTGTCTAGGAAGGTTTCTTCTTGTTCACTGGGGGCATATACATTAGCCAGTGTTATAGCTTGTCCTCTTATATCCCCCACAACAATTAAGAACCGGCCATTTTTATCTTTTTTTATTTGCGTGATGTTTATTGGTAAGCGGTTATATACCAGGATTGCAACTCCTTTTTTTTCTTAGTGGCTGCTGCTGAGAACCATTGCTTATACCTGCCATCTATATATTTGGGGGAGCTAGATGTAGAAAAATGTGTCTCTTGTATCATAATGATGTCTGGGTCCGATCTTTTATAGTCAGACATGGCCACTCTCCTTTTCTGGGGGCTGTTAAATCCCTTAACGTTGTGGGACAATATTATAATCTCCCTACCCATTTGTGAAAACCGTGGCTCTCGCATCTCTGAAGACTCGCCGGACATGACGGGAGTTCCTCGACCGAGCTGTTCCACTTTCTGCTTGGGTTCCACGACTGCATAGGGAAAAAACGAAGGGGCATACGAAAGGGGAACACAGAAACACTAACGAGACTACATATAAACAACTGGTGGCTAATCTGGGGCAATCCCCAACTGCCACACTATCTGCCCCTCCTGGGTGTCAAGCCTGGGCGCCGCCCTGAATGGTCCTCCTCTTTCCTCTGTGACCCAGTCCAGCTGGCCCACTGAGGACTTTCATGGACCCCCTGGAGAGTAACCCCCAGGTACCCATGTGGAGTCCCATGGCGAAGGTGGGCATGGATCCCGACCCCACTCTCCCCCTTCCGTGACATGGGCTTTACATAAAGAAAAAACATCCACTTTGATATCTACAGACTCCCCCCTATTCGGCGTAGTCGATAACCCTAACCCGGTCTTGTAGCTAGCCTAATAGGCCCCTCGCTGCCAATCTCAGTAACCTGATCAGAATTGACCAATCAGGGCTGTGGGAACCGAGCTGATGGGGCTTGGACCTAAGCATCAGTACCCGATTTCAGCTCCATACCCCCTGCTGAGAAAGATGCATCGCTGCTGGGGAAGAAGAATGCCTCCCCTTTGGAAGTGTGTGCCTTCCCAGAAGGTGGGCATTCCCTTCCCCACCTCCCCATTGTCCCCAAGCACTATCCTGGTCCCATACAAAGGCTAGCTCTCTGACTCACTGTATGCAGGTCACTTAACTATTGTTACTGGCCCAAGCATACTGTACAATTAGTCACACAGATACCGTTTGAAAACACACAAATACAGCATATCATCCTAACACAGATGGCTAATTTGAGTTATGCATTAGCAGGACTGGCAGACATTTTCCAGCCCTGAGATGGCCAGTTAAACCTATGTGCTGTGTTACCACCTTAACTGGTAGGTGCAATAAGTGGGCTTAAACTTTATTACACCATGTCACGTTGCCCCTACCGTCAAAGTCATTTATTAACAGCAAACTTTTAGGTCATGAATGAAAAACTCACACATTTATGCACAAAAGTATGAACTGTACTGTTTAACATCTGTTTGCAAATTTCCTGCATATTTTGAGTTTTTTACATAATTTTTTTTACAAATCAAAATCAAAATTAAATGAGTTCCTGAAAACCCAGAACACAACATCTTTTTAGCACCAAAACCAATACACTAGTGGAAAATGCTGACCCTTACTGTTAATACGACCTCTCTTTAAATATTTCAGACACACTGCTGCACATCAAATTATCTTGTCATCATGCTCCTAGGAATATGAACTATTTAGGCATAAATCAAATCTAGCAAATATCATGTACAGTAATCCACCATCATAACAAAACAAATGAGGAAGCATGTCCTTAAAGATGTGTCCCTCTGTATTTATGGGGGCAGTTCCCACTAGGACCAAAATAATCTAATGACAATAGCATGTTTAAAGGGTTAATTCTGAGTAGCATTTCTTTAAAACATCTTTCACATATCTTTGTTTTAGACATACTATTACACTACATGTATTTGAAGAAGCCTATGAGAATTCTTTACAAAGTATGGTTATTTGGTCAGCGATATGGGACTTTATATGAAGCCAATCAGAGGAGAGGATCATTTCAGCCGAATCGCATTACTTTCACCAAATGATTATTGTTTTAAGTATGATTTTGTTATGTAGGAATATTATGGTGCAAATACAATTACTTTAACATTTATCCACAAACAAGCACTTGCTGTGTGCAATATTTGTTTTAAAATGTTACATAAAAGGTGCATTGATCCCGCAAGGGTAGCCAATAACAAAAGAACAAAAACTGTAACAAAGCCATCCTAACTATCGTTGACAAAGCACCCATGTCAGGTGTGAAATGCGTCAGTGGGTTGTTTTTGCCTCGGCACTTGGCCATGGCCAAGTTATCTTTATAACCTACTTTTTGTCCAGTCTGACTGCCTTTTGGGGCTGCTGTTCTCTGCTCACTTCGATTTTTGTTCCTAACTATCAAGCTACCATGGAACAGATCCATGCAACACAAGAATCATAGAATTTCAGCACAAATATTACTGTTATTATTTTGTTAATATTATTTTATTATTATTTAGGCTATGTTAATTTTGGTATGTTACTATTATTGTTGCCATTGCTTATATTCAGTGTTCGACAAACCTATACATTTGCTCGCCCCGGGCGAGTGGATTTAACCCCCGGGCGAGTAAATATTGGCCCAAGCAGCACACGTTTGGTACTAGGTGGTGAGTAGATTTTTTTGTGTGGCGAGTAGATTTTTTGGTGATTTGTCAACCACTGCTTATATTGATAAATGACTGTCACTATAAAAGTTTCAAATACCCAAGCAAAATAATGTAAACAGGAAACACGAAAAATATGCAACATATGCGTTGTTTATTGAAATACACAATATATATATGTTCAAGAAATACTCTATGATAGCTGAATGCAAAAACAATGAAAATAAAACATCTACAAAAAATGTTACTGCTTACGTAAGCATGTATGTAGCAGATATATTTCTTTCAAATCCTAATGTTTGCTTAGAGCAAGGGTGCGCAAACTGGGGGGCGGGAGATTTTTCTGGGGGGACGTAGGTGGTTGCAGAGGCCCTGCGCTATTCGCCAAAGCATTTAAATTAAATGCCGGGGGATCGCGTGAGGCCTCTGCAACACTCCTCTTATCGGGATTCAGCCGGCTGTGTGACGTCACACGTGTCAAATAACGCCGCGGGTCACATGACATGACCCCGCAGCATCATTTGACGCGGATACAAGGTAGGGCGTGGGGCTGCGAGAGCCGGGGAAAGGAAGACAGGGGGACACAGCAGCAAAAGTTTGCGCTCCCCTGGCTTAGAGGATATAGATTAGGAGTGGCCAACATATGTGAGGTTGCTATAGAAACTGTATCTGTGATTAGTTAGGTACAGCATTTCTCAGCATCAGATGCCATAGTGTCACATTTATATGGCCCTCCAATGATACAGTACTATGCTGCACCTAATCAGCTAATAAGGAATTATACATGATAGCATACATTTCTCTATGAAAAAAGTATCTGTATCGTTATTATTGCTACATCATATTGAATGTTCAGTGAAAGATCTTCCCTTAGTCTTTTGCCCTTATTCAATATGTTGTTTGGGTAGACCTGAGCTTAATTCATTTTAATGGGGCTGAAATCTTCCCTGTCAAGGGAAAGACGGCTATCCAGCATATTGAATAGGGGCCCTAGGATGCAATTGACTGAAAACTACTATTGACTAGAAGTCCATGGAGCATATTGGACCAGCCCCATAGTTTCCTTAGCATTGTAATGACCATGCTGCACTTTTACTCTAGAATTGAATAAATTACACAACACTGACTGATACTGTATGTACTGTACCTCTTGTTCATGATAATACTGTATTTATCTGTGTAGTACAGTAAATTATATGTGTAATCTCAATTTCTCCCAGACGTCCACCTTCCATCATAACACATTTTTCTCCTGGCTCCAATCCCTCGTCAACAGTAAAATAATTTGACCAAAGCATATCTCAGTTGTTCCTTTAGAGGTTTTTGCAATTGAATCACATTTGTTTGTTACCTGCCACAGCTATATTGTGCTTGCCAAATTATACTACATCATGCAATGGATTGCTATTACTGTGTATAAATTGCATCAGCAACTACAGTAGTAAAAATCCTATAAAGAACTTGTGCCAAAATGTTGTCAAATCAAAAGAAGTCTATTTTAGATATCTCATTCTCACCTCTATCTACTGCTAGAGAAAAGTAAGTAGTGATACAGTAATGTGTTGTGTGTATCAAACTAATACTCTTATTGTTCACAAACCACATTAAAATGTAATATATTTTAAAATGTGACTTGTCATAACCATGTTTTAAATGCATTTTGGTTCATATGCCCTCATAATACAATTTGTTGCAATAATTCTCTCCTGACTCCTCTTGTTTTGTGCTTTATCATCCCAAATATACTGTATTTATTGTTAGCTTATAGCAGTGATTTTCATCAGGGGTTCTGCGGACAGAGGGGTTCCGTGAGCACCCCTCAGGGGTTCTGAGCCGACAGAGGGGGAGAGCTGGGACAACACTCCCGGCTGTCCTAGGTCCGGTGGCATGGTGACACCCCACATAACAGTGACCCTGTGGCTCCAAAGCTCAGCAGCAGCTGCCCAGCAACTGCTATCCTTTATCTGCCTGCTCCTGCCGGCACCGGAAGTTGCGCCAACTTCTGGCTGACATGAGGGAGAGGAAGGATCAGGCAAGAGCACGCATGCTCTCAGCTGTGTGTGTGTGTTTGTGTGTAAGTGAGAGGGGGAGAGTGTGTGTGTGTAAGTGTAAGTGAGAGGGGGAGAGTAAGCATAAGGGAGAGAGTGTGAGGGGGGAAAGGAAGTGTGAGAGGCGAAGGGTTGGGAGGCGAGAGACCGAGGGTTAGGGTTCCCCAGAATTTCAAATCGAATTCTGGGGTTACTTAACAAAAAAAGGTTGAAAACCACTGGCTTACAGGTTTAGGGATGCCAACTATTTTATACTTAAACAGAAGTAATGGTTTTGTTAATTGGTGAATACATGTGTACTGTGTTACTGTTTGTATGGATACATCTTACAGTTAAGTATTAAATGCTGAATGCTGAATATTTCAAGTACTTTGATAATCTTTAATTTTGTTTCTAAATTATTTTCTGCTGGTAAAAAAAAACATAAAAGAGACATATATTTCAATTGTATTCAATGTGCCTTAATGCAATTATATCGAATGGATCCTGTGTGTTGAAGAAAAAGCTACAGAAAGTGGTTTTTATAATGTGTTTCCATAACATATTACCTTCCATGGGATACACCTGACCTTATAGCACTCTACCAGTTCAGGGATGCCTTGTGGAAAAGCTACAAAGTAACTGGCACTACCAAGGATCTCAATCACTACAGATGCCTGCGGAACATGTGCACAAGGCAAACAAGGCATGCAAAAGCACAATATTACTCTGACAATCTCCTCCAGAATACATCAAACCCAGCTAACTTCTGAAAGGTTATCAACAACATATTCCAGCCTTCTAACCATCAACAGCCAAGTAATATCACTAAGGGGGATATTACTCTGACAAACCCCACCGACATTGCAAATGCATTCAATGATTACTTTGTGGGATGTGCTACTAACCTATTAGCGAAACGCAACCCAAACCACGAACCTGAATCTCATCCTGGGAGTACACATATAGCCCCACCCTCTCCCACCACTGCCCACAATTTTCAATTTGGCCCAGTATCTGAAGAGGAGATTACACAAGCGCTCCTCAAATTAAAACTAAGCAGCCAATGTGGACCTGACCTGCTACAATCTAGGTTCCTAAGACTTGGTGCCCCAGCCATTGCCAAACCAATTGCTTCCATAGTCAACTCTATCCTGTCTGCAGGCCATATCCCTAAGACCTGGAAAACTGCCACAGTTGTCTCAATCTTCAAAAGTGGGGACAAAAACACTGTCTCAAACTACAGGTCAATCTCCCTTCTTCCAATCCTATCCAAAGTCATGGAAAAATTTGTCCACTTCCAATTAAACGATTACTTTAACAAGACAAATTTCCCTAGCCAATTCCAATCAGGCTTTCGCCCCAAACACTCTACCGTAACTACCTGCTAAAAGTTTGCAATGAAATCCAGTGTGGAATGGAATGGGGTCAACTCACTGGTGCAGTATTCCTAGATTTTGCAAAGGCTTTTGATACTGTTGATCATGCTATCCTGCTTAACAAACTCCAGAGCTCTGGAATAGGGAAGCATGCTTGTAAGGAAGCCTCAATACACATATATGCAGATGACACAATCCTATATGCACACAGCCATAGCCTCTCTGACCTTGAACACATACTTCAGTCTGACTTTTTGAGACTCGAAAACTGGATTTCCCAAAACAAACTGACAAGACTGTAACAATGGTATTTGGGACCAAGACTAAATTTTTAAAGCTTCCAGTGAAGAAGCTACAGATCAGAACCAATGCTAACACCACCCTAACTCCTGTTACTAGTTTTAAATAACTGGGCATATAGTTCGACTCCCACTTAACATTCGGAATGCACATTGATACCCTGACATCCAAAACCTATGCAAAACTAGGTGTACTTTACAGGAACAAATCCTCCCTGAGCCTGCTGGTCAGAAAGTGTATTGCACAGCAGATGCTAATCGCAATTATCAACTATGGAGACATAGTATATAGCTGGGCACCCCAAACCCACCTTGGCAAACTTGACACCCGCTACAATCCAATTTGTCGTTTCGTTCTCCAATGCAACTACAACACACATCACTGCAAAATGCTCAAAGAACTAGATTGGTCATCACTCGAGTCTAGGCGCAAAGTTCACCTTTCCTGTCTTGCCTTAAAATACTTTCTGGGCAAGCTACCCACCTATCTCAACAAGCTCCTCATCCCTACCACATGCAGCACTTATCATCTGAGCTCTGACTCCAAAAGACTGTTCATGGTCCCAAGGCTCAACAAAGTATCCGGCCGTTCCTCCTTCTCTTACCGTGCACCCCAAAACTGGAACAACCTACCGGAGATTCTCACATCCACCAAGAGTTTAAGTTCTTTCAAAACTAAAGCTGTCTCACATTTTAATCTGGTCTGTAACTGTTACATAAGCCTATAATATACATCTTCTCTAACTGTGCATGCAATGTATTGTATATAATGTATACTCTGTTCATTTATGTAACTGTATTTGTAACCATGTATTATTTGTCATATTAACTATGCCCAGGACATACTTGAAAATGAGAGGTAACTCTCAATGTATTACTTCCTGGTAAAACATTTTATAAATAAATAAATAAATTCGTGTTATATTCAGATATCACTGCCATACTGTATGTTTTTTTGATGCACCGTATTTCGGTACTGGCTTTCAGCCCATCCATTCATATTACCTACTCATGAAGCATGTTACACTACCGACACACTTTATTGAAGTGTGGTCGGTACCGCAAGCCGGGAAATCTCCCGGCTTGCTAGTGGCCGCCCCTCGGCGTGCCGCGCGTCATAGACGCGCGGTCACGCGTCATCGGGAGCGTGCGCCCCCTGCACGCGTGTCCAGGGGCTCCCCGAGGGAGCCCTGGTGTCCCGCGATCGCGGGACAGCGGCAGGGGTTCCGGGGGACCCGGCGGACCCGGCAGCGGTAGGGAGAGCGCCCCGATCGGAGGGCGCTCTTCCGCTGCTTCGGCGTGCGCCCGTCACACTCGGGCGCGCGCCAGGCTACTGCTGCGGCACAGAACGGGCAAATGCTCGAATAAACTGTGCCGCAGCAGTACATATTACATTTTTATTTATTTATTTATTAATAAATATATTTGTCATTAGCTAGACAAATTCTACATTTTATATTTTGGTGTATTATGAATTGTACTGTGATTATTAACATTAATATTTTTTCTAATGTCGTAGAACATAAAACTTTGTGAAAGAAAATAATGTTGTACCCAAGGTTTGGGACAGAAGAGGCATTTATCCACTTTATTAAAAATAAATTCATATTGAATGTAAGTTAACATTTTTTTCAAACCATGCTGTCACAGTTATTATACATTTGGGGGCTGACCATAGTGCTAATTCCACAGAAATGCTATTATAGTCTATAAGAAAAGAACACTCCAGTGAAAATATAGCTGGGTTGCTATAGAAACCGGTTTTAACAGAACAATTATTGAAAGCAATAGTGTCGTTTTAAGATGTTTATATGTAGGATACCCTATGGGTTAAAACCCTTATCCAGCTGTGATATCACCACCTTTTTGGTAATGAAGTCACTACCAGAAGTGTGCATCCTGTCTAAGGACACTTTGTATATAATGATGCACTTTTTCTATTTTGAGCAAATTTGCAAATCATTTGAAAAATTACTTAAACTCCAACATAGGGAAGCAGTTGGAAACGGGGGACAAATGGCTTAAAATAGCTATATAGTATAAATGCAATGCTTTTGTAGTGATGATTGCAGGTTTGATTGGATGACGAATGGATTCTCTCCCTCTCTCAGGATTGAATTTGCACTTTTTCACATTTCAAAAATTATTTGAACTTGCTGAAAACAGTTTTCTTAACAACTACATTATAATTAAGTTACCTGCACAGCCAATAAAAAAGAAAAGTACATTATATAATAATTGTCAAACAATAAAATGCCACATCTCTTGTCACTACCCACTCATGGTATCAGACAATGGATATGAAGCAAAGATCTCTGTTTAAAGATTAGGCCCTCTGTGTCATTATTGTTCTACTACCTGCATCAGCGTGTTTAATATTAGCACAATATTCTGTTGGGTACCAGATGGACATGAATAAACTAATATTAGTAGTATTAGCCCCTGGTTTCTGTGGATTTTTTTGCAAAGAATAAAGAATATTAAAAAAAATAGCAAGGAAACGCAGCATTTATTTAAGACGTTATCAAAAAGTTGAATTAGGTACACATTTATTGTATGATGCTAAGCTGTAAGGCACTTTTAAAGTCAAATGAATAGACCATATAGAGCCTGATTCAAGATTTGAAACCTATTTATTTAATTAACACAGAGTTGTTCTCCAACATGTGGAAGATATTTTCATAATACAGTATATTAAATTGTGACCTTTGTGAGGATCTGCAATTGAGCCCTTTAATTATTAAAATGACTGGCACATTTGAGGTACGGTTCATGTTAAGGACTTTAATAAAATATGAAAAGAGTAAGTAGCAAGCTTAAGGTAAGGACCTCCATTGCAGCATTTTCTGAAATACTACCAGTGCCATGTGCTACCCCAGGGAGACAGTCAGAGATTAGGGAGGTTAATGCATGGCTTAGAAAGTGGTGAAGGAAGTAGGGTTTGGGGTTTTAGAGCACTGGGACTCAATTTCTGAGAAGTGCTATCTTCATGGGAGGAATGGATTGCACCTCAATGAAGAGGGATCTTCTGTGCTAGGGGCTAGGATGTTAAAAAGGTTGGAGAAGATGTTAAACTAGGAAGGAGGGGGGAGGGACAAGAAAAATACAATTAAATAGACAGAATAGATAGAAATGGAGAAATAGATAGAGGTTATGGAGGTAGAATGGGGGCAAGTGGGAGTTTGGCAAGCAGCCATATTGAATGCAGGTAATACTAGAAAACTTCTAAAGATTAAATCAAATTCGAGTAGAAAGGCAGGAGCAGATAAGATAACAATAGCACAGACAGGAAAAAAAACTTAAATGCATGCTTGCTAATGCAAGAAGCCTGACAGATAAAACGGGGGATCTTAAATGAATAACTACACGGGAACAGTATGATATCATAGGCATTACTGAAACATGGTGGGATGAAACACATGATTGGCAGTTCATTTAGAGGGTTATTCCCTTTTTCAGAAGGATAGCAAAATAGAAGAGGAGGTAGAATATGTATATATCTTAAACTGAATCTAAAATCGATTATAAAGGAACATGTTTATGAAGGAATGATGAAAATGCCTTGTAAAAGTAAAAATAAAATGCTATAAACGACAAAATATCAGTGAGATTGAGGAAGCCAAAATACTTTTGCAAATATAAAAGGCATCAAAACTATTGTAGGTCATGTTTGCATAATGGGTGATTTTAATTATCTAGACAAAGACTGAGACAATTAGATAGCATTACAATGAAAGGAAACAGGTTTTTGGGGGTGTTTAAAAACAATTACATGACCCAAATGATTTAGGAACTAACCAGGGGAGGGGCAATACTAGATTTGGTAATATCAAACAATGTAGAAGTAATAACAAATTCTCAAGTCCGGGAACATGTGGTAAACAGTGATCATATCATAGTTTCATTAGAAATAAATGATCAAAAAACATATTATATGGGTTCAGCAAAAACTTTACATTTTATAAAGGCAGATTTTAATACACTGAGGCATAATCTATAAGGAATTTACGTTTTTTCATGGAAAAATGTGGAAGATAAATTGTTGAGCTTTGAGAAAGCTGCATAACACTTAGGCGAAACGTACGTCGGGTAAGCCCGCTGACATCATCGTTGTCAGCGGTAGGCCCACACTGGAATACCACCATAATGGTGCTAATGCTATAAGCCTGGAATATTGACATGCATTGCTTGTAGACCCGCTTTATTCTAATAGCCTTTTTCAACAGTGAGGGACAATATACTGGGATACCCCCCTTCCTTCACCTGGACATTAATGTTTATCCTTAGTGATAGGGACATCTTAAGGCATTATTTCAGGTAGGGGTGGCTTTTCCAGGGATATTAGCACTATGAATGTCCTCCCTGATCTGCTGATATATTCAGTGTTGGGTTTACTATCAGCCACGCACGGCTTTAATACCATGTACAAATTACATTTCCTTACCCTACCTGTCCAATTATAGATCAATCCTCACCATAGGATTTATGCTACGGGTCTCAGCGAACACACATTTCTTTGTAACCACCTCTGATTACACCCGTTAATTAGGGATTATGCATAGAAGACAGATATAGTCACAGTATACTCTAACACAGGGGTGCGCATACTTTTGGCTCTACGCCCCCCAGCCTGCTCAGACCCAGTGCTCGTTCCTCCCCACCTACCTGGTATCTAGCATCATTTCACACCGCAGGGTCATGTGAAGTGACGTCACATGACCCCACGGCATCATTTGATGCCACGTTGCCATGGCGATGCTTTCCCCGAAGACGTCGGAGAGAAGATAAGTGGTTTAAAGAGGCCTCGCGCGATTTTCCGGCATTTAATTTAAATGCTATGGGGAAGAGCACGGGGCCTCTGTAACCACCGCACCCCCAAAAAAATTCTCGTGCTCCCCCCAGTTTGCGCAACCCTACTCTAACATGCACCTGTCTGAAATGCAAAGGTACACAACTACAATTGTTGCTAAGGATCACTACCTCTGATCTCAGTGCTTTCATGACATTGAACCTGTGGAGTTTTATTATCTGCATCTGCAGCTACTAGAGGTGCCACGCACTGTCGAAAATGCAAAGTTACACAATTACAATTGGTGCAATATTTACCACCTCTGAATATTTCCAGTGTTTCTTTGACATTAATTTATGCAGCATCAGTTTCTGTTACTTTGCAGCTTTTAGAGGTGTAGAGTCACCATAAACGTACCCTCTTCATTACACCGAATGAGCAGTGGCACTGATCAGATGTTGCTCCACCTTCAGTGATGTGGATCGGTTATACCACAAGGGTAGATTATCGGACTCTCCTACAGTTGCTGCACTAGGCATCTCTATCTACACATATATCTGTATGTTTCTGTCTGATACTTGTTTTAAAATGTGTCCCATTATTTTATCATTAGTCTGTAGGACCATATTAAATTGATGTTACTTTTATTCAATGGTACTCACCCTCATTGTTAGGGACTTCCATGTACATACAATCTGATTACCATATACATAGTTCAGTGTGTATTGCCTACAGCGGTATACTATCCACAGCGGTATACTATCCAGTTCACCTATACTCATCAGTGCGTGCATGTAACAGGGGCTATTTTTCCAGTACCCACTCTCCCTCTTTGGAGTGTTGCTAGGACGTAAACTGGACAGAAGGCCCCACTACAGCATGAAATTCTGTATGTTGTCAGTGGTGCACGCTACAGTAGGTAAGTGGATATCAGAACAATAGTAAGAAAATAAACCTACCGTGGGCACTCTGCTGATAGTTTAAAGGTAGGTATAATAAAATATATTCTTTCATGTCAACCAAGAGACTAAAATAATGGGTATTAAAAACAACTGTGATGCAGCTGAGATCCTAGTTCGAGTACTGCGGATGGACTCTGAATCAAGTGCTAGTATTGTATGGTGACCAAAATATGTCGGGCACTCATATAATATTCAATTAGTGGATGAGATCAACTAGTAATGATCAGATGTTCCCAAAGTAGGTGAACACAAATTTTAAAAAAATACGGTAAGTCAAGAAAACCTTCACCTCAGGTCATACAGATGCCGTGGCCGTTATCCGAACATTTACCTGAGTAAATGTTGCATTGTGCCACGTGTATGTTGGAGATATATTTACTAGTTTGGCCGAGGCAGACTAATGGCCCATCAGATTAACACAGCAGGGACCCCTGCTGTGTGAGTCCTACCGGGGTCTGCCTTTCTGTAATAGATGCGCAGTAAGAGATAGGCTGAATCAGTCACTCTAACTGCTCGCCTCTCACAGGCGATCGCAGGGGTTTTAATTAATTTTAAACATTACAGTAATGTAGCAGGGGGTCTCCGGAGCTGAACCACATTGATTTCAAGTCCGAGGACCCCCTACTTTTTGAGATACAGGCCCCATTATGGGGTGCTGTATCTCCTATGCATGGAAATGTCCCGATCCCATGTCGCGAGACATTTCCATCCATAGGAGGTTGTCAGGGTTCCGGTTGATCATATGTATACTGTAGATCAATAGCAGCTAGGAGGCCTAGCCAAGATATATGAATACAGAGTATTAGAGAAATACTGATATACATACCCTTATGATGTAACAAGCCTGGTTGATATTAATACAGATATCAGTTGCTGACAATCAAAACGCTAGATAATAGGAATGAAAACGAAGCCCTCGTTGAGCCCCTTTGTTGATAGAGTTTCCAGGGTATAAATCCAACGGGCTTCTTTTCTGAGTAGTTCTGTATCCCAGTCCCCCCTTCTTATACCTGGTGAGTATTAGACCAATACTCACCAGGTATAAGAAGGGGGGACTGGGATTATCTAGCACTTTGATTGTCCCTCCCAGATTGTCTCTCCCAGGGGGGAGAGATACAAGGGGGGGAGAGAGATCAGGGGGGGAGAGAAACCAGGTCATGGGAGAGAGACCGGGGGGGGAGAGAGAGACCCCATGGGGGGAGAGACTAGAGGGAGAGAGAGACCACGGGGAAGAGAGACCGGGAGGGGGGGAGACAGCAGGGGGAACCAGTCCAAGTTGAGGTTCACCCCATGAGATTTTAGGAGATCCCCCCTTCCCCACTCAGGATTGCTACTTTTTTAATGACGTTTTGTTTCCATTTTGTTGTTGTTGTTCTTTAATTGCTTTAATTCTTTCAATTTTTAACCAGGGGGGGAAAGAGACCGGGGGGGGGAGAGTCTACGGGGGGGGGCGGAGAGAGAGACCAGAGGGAACCAGTCCCAGTTTACTTCATTGCAATGTCCCTAAGTTATTTTTTTAGTCAGTTGAACAGAGAGACCAGGAGGGGGTTGAGAGACCAAGGGGGGAGGGGGAGAGACCAGGGGAGGGAGATACCAGGGGGGAGAGACCAGGAGGGAGACAGAAACCAGGGGGATCAGTCCCAGTTCACTTTAATGCAATGCAATACAAATGTCCCTAAGGTTTTTTGTCAGATGAACAGGGAAGCGCGGGGGCCAGGGGGTGGTGGGGTGTCAGTTGTTTAACGGAGCCACTGCAACACTCGCCTGGTAAACGGAAGAGTAGTTTCAGTTGGGGAATGGAGCAACGCCGGGCAGGTACTCTTTCTTCAAAGCACTTGGATGGAGTGCAGCGCCAGGGTTCTCCTCCACAAAGCGCTTGCGCAAGTGGACTCTCAGCTTCCATACTCCCCCCGGGCCCCCGCTGATGCTGCACTGTGAAAGTGAGAGTGGCTGAGTAGTGGCTGAGTTGCTCTCCACATTGGGTCATCGCACAGCTAGGTTGGAGTCCTAGAGGGGGGAAGGAAGGGCTGGTCGCACCGGTTCGGCAAACTTTCAAAATTTTAGGAACAGGTTCACACGAACCGGTGGGAACCGGCAGAATCCCTCCACTGCTCCTCCCGCCACGAGGCAATTAGTCCTAGACCAGGGCTTAGGACTATGTATCTAGCAGTCCCTCCTCCTCTACCCCCCTGCAATGTTTGGCACCCTCTGCCAACCCTCTCACATCTTATAGAATTAAAAAATACATCAACGCATCTGAACCAAATAATAAAAAAAGAACAGAAAAGCATGCAAATCCGATTGGAAAGCGCTCTTTCCGCATGCATTGGCACAAATCAGAGCTACTAGAATAGGTCCCAGTGTGATATTTGCTTGAAGCCAAAGTGCCTCTCACTGGTAATGTGTACCGTGATCCTGGAGAATGGAGATCTTGAGCACCAAACATCTCTCGCTATGATCCCACTGGTATTTTTAATTGAGCACAGAGCACTGTGAAATTGAGTATGGACCCCACACCCACAGCGGTTTCTGATGGCACTGCATGCTGTTTTCTGCACAGAAATTCCCTCGTGTCCCTTTGAATATCGCAATATTGCATTAAGCTCCTCATCTGCAGAGTTCAAACAATGAACTATACAACTTACAGTAAATGGAAGATTTCACAATATACTGTATACATACAACCCTTAAATATTACCATAAATAATTTGTGCAATAAACAAATTAACAGTGTCTTAATTACCAATATGGAAATGATACTTGATCTCATAAATAATTTTTGTAAATACTTGTAATTATTTGTGTTGATTAACAAAGTGCCATTATCTATAATCACATCAGTAGTGTTTGAATACACTGTAAAACTATTTCTAATGGGGTATATTTTTCAAGATAGAATTTGAAAGATGTAAAACGGAGGAAATAACTGAATGGAAAAAAATAAGTGAATGGTGAGTCAAATAAACGTTCAAATCTTCAAATTGTTCAAAATTATTCTGCATGAACAGGGCAGGCTTCAGAGCGGTGGCATCGTTGCCACTGCACCGAGCCTCACGGCCTCTGTAACACTTTTATCTTCTCCTTCACCATCTCTTCCTGCTGGGTCCCTCATCATGGGGGGGTGATGTTAAATGGCAGTGCGTTGTCATGACAAAGGGACATCACGTGATGCTGAAGCCATTTAACATCGCCGTGCCATGTTTGGGGGCCCTGTAGGAGGAGATGGCGAAAGAGACTCTAAACACTGCTGTACCAGAGGTGGGGAATATGACACCACGTTAATCTTCTGACTAAAACTACAGAAGCAAACTTGCACTACAGCAGAATTCAGAAGCAATCTCTATCCTGCTCCGCTTAGCCTGATGACGTCGTAGATGCCCGAATATCGGTATATCCATATTCGGGCATCTGCGACGTTATCCAGGCTGACTGAACAGAGCCGGAGAGAGATAGCTTCTGAATGCTGCTGCTGCTGCGGTGCGGAGAGAGACACGGAGTGAAATGGGCTGCTACTGTGTAGCAGTGTCTCCTGCAGAATTAATCATTACTGTTTTGGGGCAACGGGTGGGGGGCTCGCATAGTTGACATTTAAATTTTAAAAAGTTGAGCACCACTACTGTAAACAAGGGAAAAAAATGACAACAATCTCGTCAAACTTCACATAGAACGTCAAGTAAAATATTTGTGTTCTAAATAAATTGGGATGCAATGGAAACTTTTAAACCTGGTGCTGCATCTACCTTGATCTTTCATGTTTGCAGAAAGATTGTTACTTAATCGTGTTTGACACTTGCAACAATGTATAATTAAAGTGCTCACTTTAGCAACCCCACACACTGTGAAATAGATATGTAAGCGGGAGTTAATGGTAGCTTGTATGCTTGTCATTTCAAGTACCTGCAGTGAATGAGTTCGTATGGAATTCTGCCAATTCGTGTTGTTTGCTGGGCCTCATTTAGAAACACCATTTTTGGCCATGCTTGTTTGATGATTTTAAACTCAATTTGTGAAAATAGTGAGAAAAAAAGTAATAGGCATGTACTCTATATCTGACATCTATCTATAGTTATTAGTAGAGTATTTTTTTTGTTTGTTTTTGAACAGTTTAGAAATAACTCAACTCAGTTTAGAATTCTCTCTCTCTCTCTCTCTCTCTCTCTCTCTCTCTCTCTCTTTCTCTCTCTCTCTCTCCCTCTCTCTCTCTCTCTGTCTCCTCATTTCCTGATGTAATCAATCATTCTGTGCATCTCCGCCTGTCTCCTCCTTCTCTCTGCTTGTCTCTCAGCCTATCTCAGCTAACACTGTTGGATATTTATCCAGGTAATATCCTTGAATCAGCTGTTACTGTATATTTCTTATTCCAAATTAGGTCCTGCAGCTTCAAACTGATGTCATATGAATTACCTACAACTCCATACATAGAATACTGACATTTTCTCAGATCTCTTTATTAATCCAACCTGTCATAGGCTCTTTGGTTGCATCAGCTAAAACCTACAGTTATCCATAATCACTGTGTCAACCTAAACAGGCTTCTCTATAGAGTACTTTTAGAGCCAGCTGTACCCTTAATATAACAATTCAATGTACGGTAACTGACTATATCCCAATATATACCAAATGAAGAAAGAACCTTTGCAATATAGAAAGAACCATCAGAATTATACTGCATATTTTCACACTTTGTTTTGATAACTGGATTCACACATTACAATATAATTATCGTTGAATTGGATTTCTTACACAGCTTATATAATATCATCATACTGATACAAAACAGTAACTGGCACATATAACAATGGTGTATTGTGAGGACATCATTGATGTCATTATTAAACATTCACGCAAACAAGTATTTTCATTGTATACTGTGGAAAAGTTTCTAAAACTATTTAAACTTTACTGTAAGGGAAATCTTGCACAATTTAAGCAACTTAGTAAATTGTCCGGCAACATACAGTACTGCAGGTTGTATCTTCTCAATTTGTTAGGTGGAGACCATGGACAAAGGTGGTCACACAGAAAAAAAAATAATCATTAAAAAACTAAAAGACTCAAGAAACGAGGTAATGGAAGATTTGAGATATTTACAACAATGGGGTCTTAGTATCAAAGCTAAAGTACAGCAATTGCACAAGCTGTATTAAAGAAAATAATACTACTGGTGCAGCTTTTTTTTGGCACCAGAATCGCACTCTAATTACCTGGATTCTTATGTTTAAAATATCTGCACTACGTACAGTATGGTGGTAGCTAGTATAAAAGAAGGTTGAAAGGTTTATATTGGGTTCCTCACTTAGCTTCCCAGTTGATCAAAATAAAGAGACAAAAAGGCACTATTCATTAAAAAAATTAAGAAATTAATGAAATGGATCACTTGCAAATACGACACAGGTTTTCATACATTCTTGAGAAAGAGCGCAAGCTCGAAACGCGTTGGTGGGGGCCCCAGGGCTCATTTTTTGTGAATGCACCTTGAGAAAGAGCGCAAGCTCGAAACGCGTTGGTGGGGGCCCCAGGGCTCATTTTTTGTGTACTATGCTCTAATCCATTAAACCTTTTTATTGGGAACACAACTCTCTAGCAGTTTTTTCCTGTAGTGCTCCATCTCTCCTCATCAAACCTCTGAATATCCTGGAGAACAGGCAGCACACGTCCATGGAAGAAAAGACCCACAAAAGACCCATCTAACAGTGAGTGAATTGCTCCTTATACACCACAGATATCCTATTCAATGTTGAGACTGGACACAAGCAAGTGTGAGTATTCATCAAGCAAGGGATGTTGCTCTTCCAGCTTATTGATGCAATGGAAGTGGTGTGATGCTTTAAAGGGTTATTAATCGTGGGACACTTCAAGGATTTGGAATTATGTTTTCATACACATTATCCAGCAAATGGTCAGGTCTGTGTTAGAGCACTACACAGCGTTGTTTACTTTCATACATTCTTGCCTCTTTTTGTTCATTATTAAGCGACCACCCCCCAGCCACAGGCAGGGGGGTTTCATGACCAGGGGGGGCCGGCTTTCCCCCCTCTGGCCCGCACCCGCACCGCCCTCCCAGATTAAGGGGAAGAGCCAACAGTGGCCTCCTTTTTAAGGCCAAGCTGGCGGGAGCAAGTCCTCTTTGCCACCCGGATGCATATTTATAGGGATATATATTAACCCAAGGATATGCGTACGTTGGTGCGTGTATGTACATATGTGATATGGGCAGGTATGTATGTTTATATTTTATATAGGTGTGGATATCGATGCATATGTGGTATAGGCAGTTGTATAGGTGGGGATATCGGCACATAAGCTAGTCTTTTTTGGCTATATATGGGCAGTTAGACATGTTATTCGCGCCACACCATCGCCGTTATTCCATTCCAAGCAGTGCGGTAAATCACCGCTCTCATGATAATAGTGGCATGTCTTATTTATTTCAGTGGTGATCTTTCCCCCCCCCCTCCCTATTGGATCTGTGGCAGCTGTGGGGGACTGCATAGTTGCTCTAAGCCTAGACCAGTTTGGCAAGTGCACACCGCAGCGTCTAAATAGCTGGGAAATTCTGGGAGATTCTAGGGCAGTCTCACAGTAAATGCCTCAACATTGCCACAACATTTCTGTGAGATTCTTAATGGCCCATCGGATTAACACAGCGGGGGTTCCCTGCAGTCCCATTCAAACTGAATGGGACTGCAGGGAACCCTGTTGTGTTAATCCGATGGGCCATTAAGAATCTCACAGCAATGTTGAGGCAATGTTCACACAATGTTGTGGCATTTACTGTGAGACTGCCCCAGAACTCTCCCAGGCAAGAGTTCTAATACTCGTGGCTGCATCTGTATGTACACATAAGTCCTTGGCAGCACCCAAACTTTGCAATGAGTAACTGGACCTGAATTCTGGTCTCTGGAAAATAGTTTAAATACGTTAGCCTTTTTTGTAGAAGTGTGGGACTCATTGGTTCCAAGTGAGAAAAGTGCACATATGTAACGATGAACTCCATCAAAATCTATTTGTTCCTATAAATGTCTCAACAGTATCTGCAACAAGATACATCTAGTGTTTTATCAGTCTTTATCCTGATGGTATATAAATTAGTCAAGATATCTCTAGTTGTTGACGTGAAATGACAGATCCTTTAAAAGGTGCAGCATTGGATGTACAAAAGGTGCTTCACTTTGCTATGGGAATTATTTGTCCATAAGGAATGTGACACTGATTATGATGTTGGTGGCAGTTCCTATCATTTTCCTGTTGTCAGAAACACTCTGCACTTGAGATAACTATGAAAGCAACTATCAGCAACAAAAAGACATCGGTGGACAATTACAGCCCTTATTAATATAGATCTAAAGAATAAGTATACATTCTGAGTTCACAAATCCTATGTTTTTTGTAAAATCCCGCCTAGTGAGGAAATTGTAATGCGTTCCCTTCAAGAACCAATTAACACATGCTCTTTATTAATTCTCATTCTTGTTTAGAGCTTTCAATGAAAACAAAATAATTTTACTCAGCCGCTCATTTTAAACCAGCTCTAGTGGACAGGCACAAAATAGAAGAGCAAACTAACCCACACTTCTGTACCATATGGCAGAAATAGAGCCAAGAAACGTGACAGCCAAGAGATGCTACCCAAAACTAGTCTATTTTTTTAGGTGAGTACCTGTTTTGGAACATTGCTCTTTGCAACAGCAGCAGATGGTTCATTTACTTACAGTATCGGCTCAAGTAGCTGCAGATGGTTAGAGAAGTATCCTGGATTATAGTATTCTCATTGACAACTAAATAATTGAATAACTTTCCACTCTGATTTATGGTAGTGTGATAGGACACAGTTCTGTGAACAAATGCATTGTTGAGATAAGGATTGCTGACTTTCTAAATATAGGGAAATGAAAAACAAAATAGCATTTAATGGATTTTCACTTGGTCCCATCTAACGCTAAATGAGATAATTATTACAATTCTTAGATCTTGTCTACCAGTAGCAGAACTTAAACAACTGTTAGTAATTTTATGAAAACTGGCAGTCAAAAAGCAGATTAGAGAAAAGTTACAACTGACAACAAATAGATTGAGTATTGCACTAATAATAGCACCAATAACATTATTACCCAATTCCCAAAAGCAGTTAAAGGATTTTACCAATAACCATTCTATCCTGATCTTCTTGTCTAGATAAACAAAATTCTCAATTAATGATTTTCAGACTCTAAACTCGTGAAATAGTCAATTATCAAATGAAACCGTAATAGTGTAAACATTATTTTTGGTCTATGTGGAAATAAAGATTTTGGTTGCATGTAATTAATCAGTAGTATTGCTGTGGTATCTCAGTATAACTGTTTGCCAAGGCATTTAAAAAGAATCATTACAACATACTGGTTCATTTAAAATAAACCAATAGGAAATGAGGGGAGAAGAAAGTACATGGGCGGAAAAATAACAGATACATTTGATAAAAGTGCATACATTGTTATACATGGAACCAAACTCTCCTTCGTACTTCTGTGTACAATCCAATGTGTACAATCCAATATGAGGTTAGTGATTTAAACCATTATCTGTTAAAGTCTGCAATTGTATTAGTATCCACACAGGTCTATCTATTGTACTTGAATGTTAACAAAAATGTTTGCACATTATCATATGAGAGAATGTATATTTGTTTCACAAATAGTGTTAATTGTTTTTGCAATGCACACAATTTTATGTTATCTTAAAAAGTGGAATTAACTCGGTTCATTTATTTTTTTTAAATTCCCTTTTCAAGACGAGAGGGATGGAGCCAGGAGTCTCCATGGCCTTTGGCAAGCAAAGCTCTGGATGGGACAGGTTCGGGTATATGGGAATAAGGTGAGGGAAGTGACCAGGAAATGTTTTCAAAACTTTAGAGCAAAATGAGGTATGCCCAGCTTAATGAGCTATTTACAGTAAGTGCCCTGCCCAATACCCATACAATTTCCCCCCACACAATCCCCACACAATCCCCCCACAATACACACACATCCACCCACAAAATCCTTTCAAAAATACCCTTCTCACAAAACACATACAACACAACCCCCCAAATACATACTTACAGTACACTACCCCACAACTACATACTTACACTACCCCCCAAATACATACTTACACTACCCCACAACTACATACTTACACTACCCCCCAAATACATACTTACACTACCCCACAAATACATACTTACACTACCCTCCCCCAAATACATATTTACAACACAACAGTCCCTCCAAAAACATACTGTACTTACAACACTACCTCCCCCGAAACACATACTTACAATACTACCCCCAAAAACATACTTACAACACTACCCTCCCAGATACATACTTACAACATTACCTTGGGGATAGTCTCAAGCCGGACCCTGGCTTCCCTCACCTGCTACAGACATGCCTCTCTCTCTCGCATGGTGCTGCGGGCCAGCCTCTCTCTCCCACGCTGCTGAGGGCATGCCTCTCTCTCCCACACCAGGTCTTTCTATCATGCCGGTGGCTGCGGGGGGACTGCTTGGCCGGTGCTGGAAGTTGAATCAAGCCCAACATCTGCGTTCGACTACTGGGCACCTGTCTGGTTGCTGTCGGGACCCGCCTCTCCCATGCTGCTTCAGGCCTGCCTCTCTCTCCCATGCTATTGCATGCCTCCCACACTCTACCGAGCCCGGCCTCTCTCACATGCCAGTGCACAGCAGCAAAAAGGGAGACTTGTAGCAGCGTAGGAGAGAGAGCCAGGCCTGCAGCAACTGGGGAAGATAAAGGGTCAGAGGAAAATAGAGTTTGGGGCACTTTTTAAACTTTCATGCAGAGGAAATAGAGAGACTCTCAAAAACACAGAGGAGTCTGTTGTAGTTACAGAGACTGCATACTCCATTTTCTCTACGCTGATGGAAAAACATGGCACCAGTGAGTTGTGCACACGCCCCTGTACACGCGGCAAATAGCCGCTGCTAAGCACATTTCTTTTCTCCGCGCTGGCCGTTCTTCAGGAGGCTTGTGTTCCTACTAGCTGTTGCAAAGTGGCAAGCCACCTAAAGAACAAATGATATACACCACATGTAATTTAAGTATTAAGCCACATCATGGAACTAACTGCATTCGTTGCCAATAAAACTATTGCAAGTATGCTTTTATATGAAACATGTTTTTGTTCCCAATGTAATATGGCCAAATATGCACCAATTGCAACAAGAGTAAGCACATAAGACCTAGTTCTCTTTGGTGATAGGAACATCTATATTTGTGGTGTGCATTCATCTGGCCTTCACCAGAGAACACTGCTGCTCCAAGCTGTAAGCATGTGCAATTACAGTAAATGTTTCTTATAAAAAAATAAGTTGCCAGTAAATGGTATGAAAATGGATTAAATTCCCTGTATGATCAAATTTGTTACGAAATTGTGTGGTCATTTTGATACAGCAATGTTTAGTTATGCTATTATTTTTGCCACAAAAATTGTGTCTCCTGAAAGCTGTTTTCAAGTCTCCAGATTAGAGAATAAGGAAAACAAAATAAAACAACACAAATACTTATTAAACGTAAATACTAATGGAATTGCATAGACATGGTGTTGGCATCAACATAATATGCCCTCCTAATATGATACCAAAAATATAATGGATTGGAATTGAGCTCTTACTCAAAAAAACAGAACATCTCAAATTTGCTGTTTCTGTGAATTTTAACAGTTTTGTAACTTTGATATCAATTGTGAAAGTAACTGTTATTCAACATGTTTTAGACAGTTTTGAATTTCATTTAATTGACTGAGGTTCCAACGTTTTTTTTTTAACGACTGCTTAGCAAATCAAAATTAGCTTTACAGAAAAAACATGTTTGCTAAGCTGCTGTGAATCAATTAGTGTAACTCTATTTGCAAGGGTAAGAAACTGCTTTCTTAAAATGATAATCTCCAACTGGGTTACTTTGTATTGTTTGTGCATGTGTGTACACTCAATTATATAATTTTTTGGCAGATCTTGTTTAATTGCATGAAAAGACATAGTTTAAAAAAAAAGTTTGAAATAAATAAATATATGGGCATTAAATATTACTTTCCTATACATATTAGATAAAGAAAAATATAAAATATTCTAATTCTGGAGAAAAAAATTTTTTTGGATGCAATAGGCCAATATTTATTTATTCCTTTTTTGAATACTATAAATATAGTATGTGTTGCTATTATTATTATTATTATTATTATTATTATTATTATAATTATTAGTAATATCATGACCCAAGTTTGTTAATTTAACATTTCCGGGTGATTTGAAATGTTTCTAAATGTTGCTAAGATTTAAAAAAAATAACATGCTAAATAACATCACAAGTAATTAGGGAATAATTATATTCAAGCAGGGTGTCATACACGTGTTTATTTTCTTTTTCTCACTTACAGTACAGTACATGTTTATCGAAAAATTTACAGCAACTCAACAATTGTTTCCTGAGTGGTTTTTATTCTGTTCAAGGAGAAATATTCTACACTAAAATGCAGACGTTCTGCCACACTCACTAGCTTAAGGACTTCTTTAAGGATGCTTGGAAAGTTATCAAATTGTGCAATATGTTAACTTGATGAGTTGTTATAAACACCTATCATGTTGAAGTGTTATCTGTCAGCTACTGGTCTTAAAGCACAATCACTAAACAGACATGAAAACATTCACTTTAATGGGCACCAGTAAATAAATATTTGGGATTTGAATGTTTTAATTACATTTACTCAGGTTAAATCACAGTTTTATTAAATGCAACACAATCTGTGTTATTTCTTCTCATTTTTGCAATATTAGACCATGGGAAGAAATCAGAAATCACGTTAAAGAAGACTAAAGGTTAAGTTGAGACATCTACTGTATTTATTCTTGAGCGTAGAAGAATGTTGATATCTAAAGGGATGGATAGGAAGGGAGAGAGGGAAATAGAATTGCACAATTGTCTTACTGGGCCTAGATCAGTGGTTCCCAACATTTTTTTGGCTAAGGAACCCAATGTGTAATTCTGAGGAACACCAACCCTCTCTAATAGCGCATCTGAGATCAAATGCATTGTAAATTCTTCTGTATTTGGTACAATTTTAAAATGACCTGAAAATTACAGGGAAGTCTTTAGGGATGCCTGGGGAACCCAAGGGTTCTTAGGAACCTGGTTTAAAAACACTGGCCTATATGCTGTTCTGCTGTCTATATGATAAGAATAGGGTAATAGATAAGGGTATTGATATTAATAAGAACTTTGAACTTGAAAATCTAGACAAGGAGTAGTGCATAATAAGGCTAAATCTGGGAAGTAACCATTAGTTATACAGAAAAAAAGGGGAAATGGGGTGATTCAATACAGAAGAGTAGAGAGGGCTTTGGTTTAGGACGGGAACACAAAGGAAATGGAAACCTTGATGTAAACAGGTAGAGGAAGCAATCTTAAATTGGTGTCAGCATTGATCATTGAGAAATATCACAAATATGGAGTCAAGCTAGTCAAGGAAAGACTGGAGAATCCCATATTTTGAACTGTGGAGCTACTCATGCAGGTAAAACGAAATTAGGAAAGGAAGCCTGAACATGGGCTGAGGCTAGTGCTATTTCCCCTCACAATAGGCAGGCTCCACTCTTTTATATTACTTTTTGAATGTTGGTAAACAAACATTAAATAAAATGAAAGTATAATGCAGCTGTGTAGAGAAATTCAAAGTAACTAGGACAAACAAATTATTCTCAAACAACTTTAAAGAAAAGCTTGGCTCTTTCAATATTCAGACGTAAAGTACAGGTGTAATCTGTACCCTCTGCCTTGAGAGCTAGAGATGGGCAATTTTGGGGGGGTGGATTTGAGTCCACAATAAGTTGCTGAATCTGTGGATTGTATCAGATTACGGTTTATGATGAACCCACGCAGATTAAAACAGGCCAAATCCGTTTGCGGATTTTACACTGAGATACGGATTTTGGGGGGGGGAAATGCGAGGAAATCCTGGAAACTGATTTGGGAGGATTCACCCATCTCTACTGATAGTGAGCAACTGCATTGCATATAGAACATCTTGTGGAACCGCCATTTAATTCAATGTGGATTGAGTGTACTTTAACATAATAGGAAATAAAAAAGACATTATTACTTTGGCAAACACAGGCTTAAAATATTTTAGAATTCAAGGCACAGCTTTATCAAGCTGCATTGGGGATATCGCATCCGATCCGGCATTACCTGCCATTAAACTTGTATTGCAGTTATGCCAGAACAAGGTGAAAGATCCCATGTTGTGGCTTAACGAATCTGCCCATTAGGAGCTTAAACCAATAAGTCAAGTCAATGAGAGTAATACGATCGGCCACTTTTTGAAAGACCACCTTCTGTAAAACTGAAAGTTGGAAAGCTAAGGAAAATGAATATATATTATCACTTCTTTAGGAATAATAATATTAATTTATAGAGACAGATAATACTAAAAGAACGGACAGATAATTGTCTGTATTACAGGAACACCAATGGTTAGAGTTAGAGAGAGAGAGATTCTATTGCAGGAGCAGCAATTGTTATAAATCAGTCATTTTTACATTTTAATAATTCAATGGCACTGTGATTCTTGCTGACTTAGGTATTCATTGTGCAACTTCTAGTGGGCTGTACCAGTAGGAGACATCTTTTCGAGCCCTGGAAAATCATTACTGATTCTTTAAGCCGAGCTGTGTGACAGGAAAATGTTAAGTGGAAGGAGTCAAATTTGGTGACATACATTTTTTGAGCTATGCATGAAGTAAAGTTCCTCTTGACTACAGATAACCAGTTTTTGCTGATCAGGATAAGAACAGTCTCCACTTTAGCTTTGCTTGCCAGCTGTGTGTTTTTCAGCATAAAGGTCAATTGCTATTGATATTGATCCTAAAAAACATTATTTTGCTTTGCAAATGTGTTTCATACAGATGGTACAAGTTTATTTTAATTATATATAGTTTTGTTTCTGTCATGTTTTTCTTTAATACATGTAGACAGTAATATATTTTATTCTAAAAAGCCATACATACTGTACTGTATCTACCTCTCAGACAAAAATCATTTAGAGATAGATTTGTAGAATGTAGAACATTGTAGTCACCAATAAATATTAGGACATCCAAACTAAACCTTAAATGCAGAAGCACAACAGGGGCATTCTTTTTTTATTTTGCAACCTTTAATTATTGAATTACAGAAAGCCCTGGACTTCAAATGAAGTGGTGGCATAACTCAAGGTCGAGACCCTTCTCCTAAAGTGCCATGACGTCAGGCCAGAGGGAGGGGTTAAGTTAGGGGTATTTAGGGCATGGGAGAGGGATCCTAGTTTCCTTTTTCTTCTAGGATCTGCTGGAGCAAAGTCCCACCTACTCACCCTGTACTTAGGCATGATGGATGTCGGCGTTGGAAAGAATGATCGGGATTCTGATCTCTTTTTGTTGCAGCTCGGGGTATGTGTTGGTGGGAGTAATATTACTCTGGGAGGGAGACTCATTCAGTATGGCTCCTGGAGGGAGGTCTCAGACCCTGGAAGTATTTTAGTTGCATAAGGCGGTACCATTCCAGGCTGGGCGGCCAGAATGGTGATGACCTTCCTGATGGAATTTGGGAAAGGCGATATCATTCCAGACTAGGCTCGGTTGGTGTGGTGATGACCTTCCTGGGCTCAGTACATTCATACTAAGGTACTGAATGGCTACATGAGCACGTGCTGAGGGAATCCCGTGAGCTCTGGTAGATGTGAGCGAAGCAATCTGGTTGGGACCCTAGTTGGGGATAAAAATGAAATTTGTATCTGTTGTAATAAATAGAGCTTGCTGGGGTTGTGCATTTGTTAATTTCATTTGCAACTGGTATCAGTCGGTTGGAGATGTATGTATGTATGTCTTTATTTGTATAGCGCCATAAAATGTACATAGCGCTTCACAGTAGTAATACATGTCATATAAATAGCAAATATAAATAACACATCATGGGAATAAGTGCTTCAGACATACTGTAAAAGTAACATTAAGGAAGGAGTCCCTGCTCCGAGGAGCTTACAATCTAATTGGTAGGTAGGGAGAACGTACAGAGACAGTAGGAGGGAATACTAGTAAGTGCGTCTGCAGGAGGCCAAGCTTTGTGTCATGTGTCCATGTCCATGGAGATAACAAGAGACAGGGGTGCCCAATGCTACATCCCATTGACAAAACATATATTGTAAAAAGTATATGTGATGTGGTGGGTGTGGGAGTTTGAGCTAGCTGGAAATGTGTGTTAATCCATTTCTGACTGCTAGCAGTTGTTTGGAGGCTGGTGGCACCCCCCCCCCCACCCCCCTGAGCTCACTCCTCCTCCTTCACCTTTTTAACTTGGGAGGTCTTTTCATTTGCTGCAGGAACAGGACCTATACAAACAACAACAATATTATACTCTCTACAAGCGCTAATCTACAAAGTGCAAGTGATACACAAATTAAAGTGAACACACAATAAAAGTGAATATGATCACCACTTATAGGTGGTGGTGAAAGCTGCCAAGGGGACTAATAAACAGATTATTCCCAACCTGTAAAAATACATGCAAATACAAAATAAAAGTTCCCGGCGCTAAAAATGTCCAAGATACCGTATTCCAAACGAAAGTCTCACATAGGTTTCTGATAGATGGTATAAGGAATATAGACAGAGTCCCAGGATGTTGTTAAGTCCCTTAACGATGTCCACAGTGATTCTGGGGAGACAGAAGAGAAACACACCAATTGCGGGAACTTTTACTTTGTATTTGCAGGAACAGGACCTATGATGGTTCTTCCCCTCTTACAGAGGTAAAAGGAAGTGTTCACAGTGTAGTGTAGGACCTGCATTAATTTGGTTATATCTTGGCTTTGGTTTGCAGGCTTATGACGCTTTGGCCAAAGGTTTAACTACAGTGTCCTGTATTGAAGGAATTTGGAGTACTGATGCTTCTACGTTCGGCTGGGTACCAAGCACTGTAATGATCTTAACAATTCCCTTCGTTGTTACGTTGGTTCATTTCATGGCAGATGTCTTCCACTTTAATGTTTGAGTGACTTGATGTTGAGGAGGGGGTGTATATATTATGTAACGGCTTCTTTTCATTGACAGCAACAAGGCCTCTCTTCCACAGAGCTCTAATACCCCCACAAGCTTCATGTATTAGTCTCTTTTATTTTGATTTCATTGATGTCATAGGTTTTGATACAGTCCTTTGTTTCACAGGTACCTGGGATTCACATTCTCTTTTCCTCTCACTGGCATAAACAAAGTCGAGAAAGCCAAAACATGCATGAGAAGCAGGTGGATGGTATCACAATGATTAACTTTCCTCAGGCTTGCCGACCAACTTCTCGAGCCAAAGCATGCGCATACAACTCAATTTTTTGTTTCTATGGCAATGCACAGGCAGTCTATCACCCATACTTTAGCCTTCTTCTCAGAGGAGAATTCCTGGGCAAAACACTTTCTTAAATGATTCCCAAAACACAGAATTCTATGCTTCGCCTAGTAGGCAAACACATCTACCCAGTAGAGAAGGAAGCAAACAATTTGAGATGAATAATTACCTTGGCAAGCATACAGTATAATCAGAAGCCCCGAGCACTTGACAAATTGCAAGAGAAATTCACTTTTCCAAGTCCAAAATTTGCTTCAAATAGAATCTTTCACTCCACCTGGAGGCAGACTGATGTAATATCATACATTTCTGTTATGTTTGAGAGAATGTATTTTGTGGTTTCACATGCATAATTATTTAACTATAAAAAGTAAAAATATATAAATATATACTAAGTGTTGACAACATTTCAGATGGACTTTTTTGTATCGCTTTTTATTTGGAATATTCTGTACTCATGCAGTAATAAATAAATGCATAAATAATGCATATTTCTATCAGTCAAATATAATATCCTTATAATATTACACACACAAAATGTCTATATCAACACTTAATGGGAGTTTACTGTCCCGGCCAGCTTTAATCGAATGCGGCTGCCTCCGCGGTTTAAAAATAGCTGCGGATGGCGCGCGGCTATCTTCGGCCGTTTTCGGACGGTTTTCCCGCGCCTCGGGCGCTTTCAATAATAAGCGCCATTAGCGCTTATCTATTGAAGCGGCCGCCGCGCGGGAAACTCCGATTCAAATCGGAGAAAAGCCCCGCGGTTGGCCCGCATTAAACCCGGCAAGGTTTAGAATAAAGCTGGCCGGGACAGTACATGTGACAGACATTGAGTGCCCCGATCACTACTATCACAGTTCAATGAATAACCCCCTTAGAGGTTGTATCTTTCTGTCCTTGCTAATTCTTGCAGGATTAAATATTTAAAGTAAATTGGATTTTTTGTGTGATAGCGCTCTGATTGCCACTGTCACAGTTTAATTTATAATCTCCTAAATACTATCAGTATGTGAGTAATTGCACTGACATATTAGAATGTGATGTTGTAGGGACATCGTGTGGTTATATGGTGTAACTGCAGATTATACTTTTTAAAACAGCTACAGATGCATTATGGGTTATACTTTGAGGTATATGTGGTGTAGCCGGATCTTGGCTGGCTACTAATTGATTAAAGGGTTAAGTGGTAGAAGGGGTTAAACTGTGTGGGATCACCAGGTTCTGCCCCTCCCATGTTTCCGTGTCGCGTCACCAGTGATGTCATCATGGAGAGTAATTGATATAAATAGCTACGCCCTCATTCTAGAAGCAGTTCTTCAGCATTGTAAGTGATGTTCTCATGTATGTCCTGCAACTAGGTTTATGTCATTACTCTGCAGCTAGCTATGTCATACCAGTGTAGCCCTGTTTCCCCTGAACACCAGAACTACTGGTGCTGCGTATTATACCTGTTGGCTCACATTGCTTGAGCCTCCGCCTCGGGGAACCTGGGGTGATATATATATATATATATTTCTCTAATTGCAGTGCCTCCACACTTGGGAGGGATCCAAACAATGTGGGGGCAGCCCCTCACAGGACTCAACCAATGATAACACACATACATAATAACAACACTTTTACTAATATGGATATGCATGCACTCTTATACTGTAATAGGTAAGCGATAGGGAATGCCCCTTCCTCCTAGAGGTACAACTCACAGGGCGCAACCCACCACCGTGTCCTTCGCTGTGTCCGAGGCCCTTGGCCACTCTACCACGTAAGTGTCCCCAAGTGATAACCACACTTTAGGCGTGATCAGTGCCTTGCTGTGCAGTGTTGGTGCACTTGTAGAACGATACCTGCCCAGGGCTCCTGCACCCAAGTTCCGCTGTATACGACAGGGAATCTGTTTGGTCCGCCGTTGTCATCCGCCACCGCGTGGGGTGAATTCTGGCACGGTTAATATCACCGTCAGCATAATCTCTGTGTTATTTGTGGCTTCTGGTCACAGAACCCACTTTGCAGGGCTGCGCAGTGTAGCAGCTGTATCCTTGACTAGCAAATAGATAATGGGGCAGAGTCCCTATCTAAGGGCCGGTCCCTAAAGCAATCACTGCTCTACTTTTGAGTCGGGACACTACCTGACCCTTAGCTGTCCCTCTTCCGACTGACGTGCTCCTCACAGTGCACAAAATGTATCTCTCTGATAACAGGGGAATCTGGCCTTCCGATTGGCTCCCTGGCATCATGTGGCTAAATGCCCCTAAGCCTGCTGGGGGCTGTAGTCCCCGCAGAACCTTCCCTACCTGTCAGCCGTGCTCGCGCTAGCTCCTGCGTATGCGTGACTTGTAATGGCCGCCGGAGCCCACTCTGCGCATGTGCGAATTCACGCAAGATGGCAACGCCCTAGCCGACTATCACCACGAACTGTGGCGATGCTCTCGCCCCTCACAGTCCCCTCCCGCCTGCCAGCCAGTTCCCCGCTGCAGCGGAGGTAAGCGGGGGAAACGGAACACCAGCGGGGTCCAGGTTTACACCGTCTTTTCTTATTCTTGAGTTTAGTAATGTGCCCTTTTCTAATGTAAGCAACTGTAGAGATGATCAGGAAGTTCTTGTATGTGGAGGAGGTATGCAATATATTTCTCAAAGGGTTGCCCATTCAAAAGCCTGAATATGTCGTATCGGCCTAATCGAAAGGTTCTGGTGCATTACTGAATTCAGACAGGATACTTCTGCCCCATCCTTTTCTATGGGTATCAAATTAAGTGCGTAATCTCGGGACCTTCTAGAAGAGGATTCCCCCAATCTTAGAAATTGATCATGGGTTTGTATCATCTCATCTAAAACTATTTTTTGATGTGGGTTTTCTGGAATGTGTTCAATAAATACACATCTCTTTGATAAAAGTTCCTGGAACTCTTTTACTATTCTTACTTTCATACATGCTGACAAAAGCACCCTTTTTGACAGCACTCGTTGTATGTGATAGTGTAAAGATGAATGATTTAAAATGTAATCTTTTAATTCAACCGATTAAAATAATTGTCAAAACATTAGAACCAAAAATCCAACTGACATTGGTGACAAAACACAAAAAACAGACAACATTAATTAGTCCTTCAACTGCAAACTAGGTGCAGTTTTATATTTTATTGTTATGTTTTGAACTTGAATCCCTATTAGATGACCAAGGTATAATACAGACAGAAGAAAAGGATATCTTATCTCACTTGAAACCACAGTCGACCTTCTGCCCTCCATGGCAGATCTGTCCTCCAGTGGAAGTATTCCTGAATATGGTCACGGAGGATTTTAAGAAAATATCTACTAAGATGGATGACGCAAACCTCACAAGATCAGAGTCTGTGGCGATCAAGGAATTGAAGGAGATGCGGGATATCGTCATCAAACCCAGCGACAAAGGCGGCAATATAGTCATCTGGCCTGAGGTGATGTATGAAAAAGAAGCTTACAAACAACTAAAAAATCATACATGTTATTCAGAAATTGCCTCAGACCCCACTATCCGCTATAAAGCTGAGATCGACCGCATATTGAGGTCAGCAGTATTAGACAACTATATTACTGAACGTAATAGTCAGGCCTTAATCACTAAATTTCCTAGAGTCCCCACGTTTTACTTGTTGCCGAAAGTGCACAAGGATCCGACCCACCCCCCGGGGAGGCCTATAGTATCAGGCATAGGTGGGTTATGCGAACCCATCTGCAGATTTATAGACTCTTTTCTGCAATGTTCAGTGGAGACTTTACCATCTTATATTCGAGATACCATGGACGTGTTGGCGCGCTTAGCCCACATCACAGTCGATGAGAATATTCTTCTGGCGACTTGTGATGTGGAGTCTCTCTATACTTGTATTGATCATGAGGATGGTCTGCGCGCCACACGATTTTATCTGTCCATGCAGAATGTCTCCACTGGACTGATGGACCTTATCCTGAAGTTATTGAGATTTATTCTCACTCATAATTACTTTATCTTCAGGAGTAGGTACTATCTGCAGAAAAGAGGTACTGCGATGGGGGCCACCTGCGCACCCTCCTATGCCAACCTCTTCCTGGGCTGGTGGGAACGGGAGGTTGTGTTCTCTGAGGATAACGTTATATTCACTCAACACGTGTTGTTGTGGTTGAGATACATCGATGATGTGCTGATCCTCTGGCGGGGTACCGCCGCGGGGTTCAGGGACTTCGTCGATGTTCTCAACCACAACAACATGAACATCAAACTCACCTTTAGCTGTAGCAATACGCAGGTAGAATTTTTGGACCTTTATATTAATATAGGTCCTGATGGCACATTGCATACTGACATCTTTCGTAAAAAGACAGCCACAAATTCCATACTTCACGCATCCAGCTTCCACCCTGAACACCAAATCAGAGGCATCCCTAAAAGTGAATTCCTGCGACTTAGACGCAATGTCTCCTCTGAGAGAGACTTTTCCACAAGGGCAGGAGAGATGAGGGAAAGATTCAGCCAGCGAGGGTATAGCAAACGCAATGTGGACAAGGGCTATAAATTAGCTCTAGCTACCCCCAGAGACACTTTATTGTATCCTAAAAGCAAAGCCCATGCCGACTGTAAAATCCGCTTCATAGGTACTTATAACCGACAATGGTGCCAATTACGTACGACACTTCAAAATCATTGGCAGATTCTAATGACAGACCCAGATCTTAAAAAAGCCCTAGGCGACAGAATTACAATGAGCAGTCGCAAATCGCCCAACCTTAGAAACAAACTAGTGACTAGTCATTTTGTTCCTACCATACAAACAACTTTCCTCTCAACAGCTAAGAGAAAAAAGGGTTTCTATAAATGTAAAAATTGTTCTGCCTGTCGGTATATGTATCAGACAGAGGTATTCACAGACTCTTCCAAGAACCATACCTTTAAAATAAGAGACTGTCTGGGATGCAAATCTAAAGGCGTCATTTATTGTGTCATCTGCCCTTGCGGGCTCCCTTATATAGGGATGACAACCCGTGAAGTAAGGTTTAGAATACTTGAACATGTAAGGAACATCAAAAACGCCTCAAAAGACCTTCAGGCGTTTAAGAAAATCACCTCGGTAGCCCGACATTTCTTTGAGGTACACATGTCAGACTTTAACCTCTTACAAGCATTTGCGATTGAGAGGGTAAGTTTGGGACTCAGAGGAGGCGACTTAGAAAGGGCATTATTACGCAGGGAGTCGAGGTGGATTGTACAGATGGATTCAATGATTCCCAGGGGTCTTAATGACTACCTGGGTTTCGCAATGTTTATATAGGCATCCTGTACTATACCACACTGCCATGACCATCCTTTGAATGTCTTTGACATCCCCTGGCTTTTTAAGTACAAAATTAGTGATGAGAATCTCATACACTTCTCTCTGTCTCCCTTTCCCCAACCCCTGTTTTTATATCCACAGAGTCCTGGGTTTGCATATTACATGGCTGGTTCCCAACTATACACGACTCTCATCGCCTCACCGTTTGGATATTTCCATAAAGACTCTTGGCTGTCTTGGTCAGCACTGCTCCACACTCTACTTGAACCATTCAAGAAGGACTAATTTCTGATTTATGCATCATCATGACGTTTATCATCTTATGTCTTTATTTAAAGACTAATATCCGGAAGGAGACCATCTGACGTTATTACAGCAAAAAAGAAAACCACACACCATGTTTATTCTTCCAAGTCTGGACGTTAATTTGGGCATTGGAGCCTATGTACTTTCACTGATATGTCAATATCATATATACTAATAGTGATCTATTGGAGAACTCTATTGCCCCGTTCCATCATGTATGTGCTATCATACTGTTAGTCCACAGTTTTGTGGAAGATTATCTTTCATTGAATCCCATTTGTGCACAAGTCTATACATTTATGGATGTATAAGTATGGATCATACCTACATGCACTTACCTGCTAATAACAATTGTACAATATTATATCACTCCTATAGCATCCCTTAATAGTTATCTTTGGATGTTATATGTCATGCCTTAAGCAATATGTGCTTCATCTATTCTTATGGCTTCCACAGTGATGCGGACCACACAATTGTCTGCCTGGTTGCCCTTTTGGGGGCTATATTTGATGATCTTTTAATCCTTAGGTTACCTTTGCACTTTGATTGAATTAGGCTAATCCTTATGTACATTGTGCTTACATTAGCTATATTTGTGGGCGCTTTGCGATCATGGTGATCGGATATGTGTGCTCTTTTGACTGCTCATTACATTTGAGACCACTATGCAGAGGCGCGCATGCGCGAGACGTGATGCAGGGCTTATTCAGCCTGCCTAATACATGGATATACCAGACACAGAGCCGCGCATGCGCAGTGAACTGCCCATAGACACTTTCTGCCTCACTAGTGCCCATTACTAAGCTCAGGGCGTCCTGCCTTACCCGACGCGACGTTATGACGTCACGGACATGCGCAGTGACATATGGAAGCCCGTTTTCTGCCCTTAAACACATTATGCCATTAATTCATTTCATCTGTGGCTCTGAGGTACATTATGTGCTACAGCCTGAGGATAAGCTTTCTGCTACTGCCATATATTGGATACACCAGGCAGGTATTCATGTAATTAGTGACTATTTCGGAGATGTGTGAGTGCACCTACAATACTGAATTTTTCATTGGTAGATAACCTATGACCATCTCTGACTCCATCAGCCTCAATCTTAGCTTACACCTGTTTGTCCTCTGCTTAATCTATGTCAGTCTGATTTTTGCCAGGTGATTACCCCCACTAGCCCAATTAGTTCCCTTTTTAAACCTGCATGTTACCCTGCTTAGATCACCACTCCCAGTAGAAGGCTGTGTGCCGAAACGCGTAGGAGCAGGTCCAGCAGGCAGGATCCCCTGGTTTGTCCCCTCTTTGGGTCACATTACCATGCTCTAACATCCCTCCTTGTTCCACCCTGAATGCACCGACCACACTGTACCTGACCATAGGTGATGTATCACTATCTCTAGCTATAGGCTAACATGTATTCTTAGGCTTTAATCTGTGTATCTCTGCTGTCACTTACCTGCCACTCATTGTCGCTTCAGACAAACTCTATATTGCAGGGGCCAGCAGGCATATTAGACTTCTTTGCAGATTATTACATAGCCTTAGCTGTGACTCTGATCTTTGCAGATTATTACATAGCCTTAGCTGTGACTATTTAGTCTGTTGGGTGTCACACCAGGTTTATTTTGTCAGGTGTTTCAGAATACTATCTGAGTGTATCTTGGGCATTTTCTTTGAGGGAATTGTTTAGCCTTGTAATGTACAGGGGATCCATGCTGTATTTTAAACATTTCTGTGCTTTGTTTTAACCATTTTTGTTCTGTGACAATACATTAATAAACCTTATGTGATTTGTACTGATACATATACTAGAGTGCTTTATTTAGGGCCTTTTTTCTCTCTCACTATATATATATATATATATATATATATTTTTTTTTTTGCAAATTCTTGTTTATATTTTATTGTTATGTTTTGGATTTGTGGTTGTTTTTATTTAATTGTTTTGGATTTGTGGTTTGTTTTATTTCATTTTTTCGATTTATGTTGATTGTTTTTTTTTTCAGGTTGCCCACTGACTGCCATAGAGGCAAAGCATGTCCATATTATATGGGCATGGTGTACCACTGTGCCAATCAATTTATTTTATTGGCATTTCTAATTGTATTTTTAATGTAATCTGTTTTATTTAGGTCCTTTTTTTTAGCTTGCCCATTTATTGCCATAGTGGCAAAGCATGGTCATGGTTTAACACTCTGCCAATCAATGGTAGCGAGGGTGGAGGGTGGGGGTAATTTCCTCAGGGAGGATGGTTAGGCATCCCGGGTGGGTAGCAGGGGAGGGGAATTAACCCCTAAATTACTATAGCGGTTACTAACCGCTTAGGTGATTAAGGGGTTAGTGGACTTTAGTTTTTTATTATTGTATTGTTCCTGCCCACGGAGGACGAAGAGTACCGGGAGGAAGACGAGGATGGCCTTCATACTGGCAGGGGTAAGTAGAACTTTTATTTACTTTATGGTGGCAGGTTTTATTTTTAATGGGCAAATGCACTATTATCCATATCTCGATAATAGTAATTTTGTCCATTACTGTACTGTATGTTTTAAGGTGGGGGAGGGGTTGTTGGGGGTACAGGAGGAGGGCGGCTTGTGTATTGGTATTTAGTAGGTATTTTAATGTTTATTGGGAGTAGAAGGATTGAGTGAAGGGGGTACTTGGCCCAGGGTGGGGTGGTTAGGCCTACTGAGTAGGTAGCAGGAGGGGTTAAATCTTCATTACCATAGCGGTTACCAGTACCTCTGGCACTGAGCCCAGCCAAACTCCCTGCTGGCCCTGGTAGGGAGGATGAATTGGTCTAAAAAAATCCAGGAAATTCAAGGAAACGGATTTGGACTGGTTTGCCCATCTCTATTTGGGACCAAAGTGAACTACAGTAATAACAGTGACATGTTTAAGGGATAACATTTTTAGTGCTAGTTTGTAAATATGTGACAGCGTACTCAAGAACAGGGAGGACAGGCAAAAAAACACGTCCCCCACCTCCCTTACCTTTACTACATCTCTAATAAGGACAGGGTGGGACAAGGATAGAGAAAATCCTTTCTTGACAAACACTTTCCCATTCAGAAGACAAAGTAATCATGCTTAATTTCTAAATTGTTGCTCTAAGCACGGTTACATTTAAGATTGATTAATCCTTTATAAGTGTTGTATCTAGGTCAGCTAAAATATCAGGGATCAAACCTTTAGGCCTTAAGGGCACTGTGATGAAAAAGTGTTAAGCCCCAGCCTACTAACCCCTGCTGTCAGCCTCAGCCATATCTTCATATACTTTTGAATCCTGTATGTCCTGTGTACCATGTACCCCTGCATCCCTCCTGCTGTGTATTTTGTGCTCCTTGCCATGGCAGGCCCTTGAGCCTACCACCATGTTGCCTGCATGTCAGACAACCTGGCACCATTGGTTGAGGAAACTTAACCCCTTGCGTCCTGGATTCCCCTGCTTTTCCCAGTTTCATTGTTTGCGGGCCAGTCATGTGATTGGCTCAAAGTTAAAACCCTCCCAGCATCCCAGATTGGTCCAATACATTTCAATAGGAAATACATTTTTAAAAGTCCCTGGCTAGCAGTTTACTGGTATTCTTGTGTTTTGTGGAATCCTCTGCTTTGAGTATCCTAAACCTCTGAACCATCCATGCAATTATTCTCTGCACCAAGGACTCCTTCAGATCCTCACAGACCTCTCACCCCTGCCCAGAGACAGTAAGATAAGTGTAGTTCACCCAGTGGTGGGTTTTCGAAATCGCCGCCCCTAGGCACTTAGATATGCCGGCCACCTCCTTTCTGCCGCCCTCCTTCTCCATCCGATTCACAGCGTCAAAAGACGCCGCGGACGTAACCATAGTGACGTCACACGACATCTCATTGCCATGGAAATGCGACGTCATGACATAATTTGACACCGCGACATCACGTGTCCATGGCATCGAGACGCCATGTGACACTACTGTAGGTTAGTGACATCATTTGAAGCTGTAAATCGGGAGGACGAGGAGGGTAGCAGAAAGGAGGCGCCCAGCATATGTAAGTGACTTCCCATCAGCCCTGATAGGCCGAGACATTTTTTCTGCCCAAAATGTTGCTGCTGTAACAGGCCTAATGGGAAATCCATCACTATTTTCACCACGGTGTAAGTTATAGGATTTTTATGTATCCTCCCATTTAATTTGGTGTTTGCTGACTTTACTTTTGTATACTGTATCTTTCCCTATAAAAGCTGCAGACCAAGCAATATCCTACATGTGTGTTTTTTTAATAAATAATTTCTGTACTATGAGAAAATACTTGTACAGCAGCATTTAATAAAAACAACAACTCTGAATGACATTTTTAAAGTATAATATAACAAGATTTTTTTTGTTTCTATAGCAACCATTTACAAAGTCACATCCCCTTCTGAAACAGGCTCCGCCACACCCCTTTTTGAGCCCTGCCCTCTCTCTTGCAGTGCACCAGTTGTATCTAGTGGCTGCCTGGTCACATGATCTTCCCCACAGAACTTTGCATCTTTGGTCCTCTTATTGTGTGGATTGTATTGATGTGTTTTTTTAAACAACAGCTTGGACTGCTGCTTTAAACCTCTTAGTTTAGTATCTCTGTTGTCTGACTGAGTGCTAGCCCACTTTGTTTTGCTTTGGGTAACTCTGTGCTGTTTTTCCGGTGTGCTTTCTGGGAACCCTGTGACTCCTGCATTGGGTGAGGTTTCATTGTCCCCAGAAACCACCGGGTGATGGTAACGCTGTATTCTTGTTAGTGCTTTGTTGGTGTGTTTTTTGGAAGCCATGTAACTGCAGGTTTTGCACCTGGGGAGGGGTTATTTGTACCCCGAAATGTTGTGCACCGTGTCTCTTGCATATACTAATAAATGATCTAAATAGAGACATTTGCACTCGAATATGTACACGTATGTCTATTGTGTACTTTCTTTACACATAGATTCATGTCGTGTTGCAGCTTCAAGAGAAACCTGTCACAGAGGACAGTTGGCAGCATCAGATATTCTGCTCCCCTACCTTCCTTCAACGGTGTCCAGGCAATTCATATTTTTTAATACACTTATTTTGTTGGACTTCTGAGTTGGAGGAGGTCGCAGTGCCCTCAGAAGCCACCAGGGAATAGTACCCTGAGAGTTTGTGGTTACAGAGAAGAGTGGGAGGTACCCAGGGTGTAACTACACATTTCTGAGTAGTCCCCCTAGTGGACCGGTGGGTGAATCCCTACCATCCATGTAGGTTGAGGCTAGATTTTTTTGTGCGTTTGGGCATCTTTTGGCCATAGCCTGGACAGGATTTCCTTGCAGTCAGTAGGACTGTTGCTATCCCAGCTGGTGGAGTCTGATAATACTCTGTATCGTTATCTTCTGCTTTTTGTGTACCCGTGATCTGGTGCTATTTCATCGGCACATAACATATACAGTAGCATTGTTATGTTGACTGTAACAGGGGATTTATTCCTGTTCAGGAAATGTGCCTCTAATCCAGCAGTGTGGTGTTAACTGCTGGTAGTCAATTAAACAACACCACCTGGCTGATTAGGTTTGTTAGAAAAGCCTCCATTTGAGACAGGAAGAGAGATTTCCTGAGTCTCACAAATTGTGGGACTGACCATAGGAACAGATGTCTTGAGCCTGCCAGAAGAAACTGCACGCTGCTTGCAAGACACAGGGGAAAGCACCTCTAAACCTGAATGCTGATATAGCCTGAGAAAAGGCAGCAACACAGGAACAGAGAAGACTTTCCCTCCAACTACAAGAAACAGATAAGACTTCCCTTTATAAGACTTTTTTGTATATCTGCACATATCAAGATATATGTTTGGGGCTGGGAGACATGCTTATCTAAAGAGAGTTGTGGACTGCATAGGTTTTACTAGAAATACCCCCAAGTGAAACAGAAGCTTTGTTAACCCCTTATTTGCATATGTTTGGATGATTTTCTTATGTTAAAGAAACAGGCGCAATAAAAGCCTTATTTTATTTCACCTTAAAAAAGTCTCCATTGCATACCTCTGCGCACGTCCTCCTACATTGACCATTAGAGATTTCTCTATGAATAATAACTTTATCAATGGCAAAAGCAAGACATTTCTAATTCAAAGAAAAAATGCTAATGATATGGATACAGTATGAAGACATATTGCTAAACCATATAGAAAATTATCCAAGGATAGCAGCGGAGCACAGCTGAAGGACGGGATCAACACCAGCAATGAAGGGGTTAAAATTCTTCTTTATTGTAACATGGTGCAGTGGGGGAGACAGCAACAACTCTAACGCGTTTCAGGCTATGCAGCCCTTTTTCAAAGAGTGGAATCGCGTCTCCACTACTCGCAGTTTTGAAGGGGAAACCCCGCCCACTTTTCCCAGAGATGCCGTGCGGTTTTCGCGCGAATGCTATTAGCTCTCTGGTTGGTCAGAATAGACCTCCAACTGGAAGCTGGATCGGAGAGGCGTCTCTGGTAGCTGCAGATACCAGCTAGCTTTCTGTTTGGTCAGAGTTAGTCTCCAATCAGATTACTGATTTAGAGATGCGTCTTTGGTGGTCAGGGTTACCCGTTCAGCCGCCGGAGTGGGGGAAATAACAAAGGGTAAAACATATAATTGTGAATGACAACACAAATATAAAAACAAAAATCAATGACAACGCAATCAATTTCCTCATATGGATAGATTCAGGATATGGAATAGCCTAAGGTATATTATTGGTATACAGTGTATGGTTATATCAGAAGTATATAATTCCTTCTTGCCCTTATTTTATTTATAATCAATATACAGGGCAAAGAATTGTTCATGGAGATATTTAGTGATGAACAGTATGTTCCTATTTTTGTGCAGAACAATAAATGCCGAATCCATAGAGAATGAGTACACAAATGCAAAGAGAAGGCGACAGAAGAAGATGGGAGAATAAGTAAATAAATAAGCCGGGAGGAGGGGGATAAAGGGGTGGGGGGGAAAGGTGGGGGGGGACAAGACCCCTTGTCTTTTCCTCCCCCCCCCCACCTTTCCCCCCCACCCCTTTATCCCCCTCCTCCCGGCTTATTTATTTACTTATTCTCCCATCTTCTTCTGTCGCCTTCTCTTTGCATTTGTGTACTCATTCTCTATGGATTCGGCATTTATTGTTCTGCACAAAAATAGGAACATACTGTTCATCACTAAATATCTCCATGAACAATTCTTTGCCCTGTATATTGATTATAAATAAAGTAAGGGCAAGAAGGAATTATATACTTCTGATATAACCATACACTGTATACCAATAATATACCTTAGGCTATTCCATATCCTGAATCTATCCATATGAGGAAATTGATTGCGTTGTCATTGATTTTTGTTTTTATATTTGTGTTGTCATTCACAATTGTATGTTTTACCCTTTGTTATTTCCCCCACTCCCGCGGCTGAACGGGTAACCCTGACCACCAAAGACGCATCTCTAAATCAGTAATCTGATTGGAGACTAACTCTGACCAAACAGAAAGCTAGCTGGTATCTGCAGCTACCAGAGACGCCTCTCCGATCCAGCTTCCAGTTGGAGGTCTATTCTGACCAACCAGAGAGCTAATAGCATTCGCGTGAAAACCGCACGGCATCTCTGGGAAAAGTGGGCGGGGTTTCCCCTTCAAAACTGCGAGTAGTGGAGACGCGATTCCACTCTTTGAAAAAGGGCTGCATAGCCTGAAACGCGTTAGAGTTGTTGCTGTCTCCCCCACTGCACCATGTTACAATAAAGAAGAATTTTAACCCCTTCATTGCTGGTGTTGATCCCGTCCTTCAGCTGTGCTCCGCTGCTATCCTTGGATAATTTTCTATATACTTACCTACTCAGCGTGATGCACGCACAAGATGGATCAAGGTTTCCAAAAGAGTTTGATTCTCCCCACTCATGGATTCAGGGGAGTTGCTGACCAGTAACAGTGCCGCAGGTAAGAGAGATTTTTTGTCTGGTGAGGTGCTTTTCTAGCATTATAAATGTGTCCTCACCAAAGACAGATTAATCTTTAATATCACTCCCTGCTTTATGATGCACTGGGTCCAATACTCTGTATTACTTAATTAACCTTGTCCTAACCTGTTCATCTACATTTTTGAGCAACCATTGCCATTGTACCCCATTTTGCTGAAGCACTGTTTTTAAGGAACCTTTCCTTTACCTTATATTGCTAAACCATATAATTTTCTGGTCAGATGAAATACATTGTTTTATTGTGATCATTTCTAGAGCAGCTGCAAAAATATTTGATGGGTGGTTACACAAAAGGTGCAGAGGGAAAAGTAAATAGAAAAAATAATTTCTATTATATTTTATACTTACTTATTTTATACTATACCTTTTTGTGCCATACTAGGCTTGTTTTAAAGTTTCTTCTGATATCAAATATATTTTCACCATAAGAAGTTGTTTGTGGATGTGCTGTGTGTATGCATTACTGTACTTCATGCAAGGTTTTATTTATTAATCATCATTTCATCTCACACATCACTTGGTATTTATTAATCACAGAAACTATAGCATCCTCTGAGGAGACTGTATGCATGTTTCGTGTAAATATGCAGCCGGCACACCTAAAGGTTAATAATTCATATCTTGTATTGTAAAATGCTAGGAAATGTTCAATGGCAACAGAAATTTAATTAATTATGCTGATTTCATATCTTATGCTGATTATCTCTTATCCAGAATCCTCAAGCCAAAAATGAACAAACTGTAGAAAAGTGTAACTCTATTTTAAGTGTGCCTTACATCAATTCCAAGAATTATTTCAAAATCACTTTTATTTCGAATGCTGCCTTAACAAGCACCAAAACACTAATATGGAAGCAAATACATTAAACAGTAGAACCAAAGGTACTGTAGGCTGGAAAAAGGTGTAGGCTGAACATTTCTAAATGGACTGCAATTAATTGGAATGCATTCAATGATTACTTGTGGGGTGTGCTACTAACGTATTAGCGAAGCGCAACCCAAACTACAAACATGAACCTCATTCTGAGAGTACCCCAATAGCCCCACCCTCTCCCAACACTGCTCACAATTTTCAATTTGTCCCAAAATCCGAAGAGGAGATTACACAAGCGCTCCTCAAATTAAAACTAAGCAGCCAACGTGGACCTGACTTACTGCAATCTAAGTTTCTAAGACTTAGTGCCCCAGCCATTGCCAAACCAATTGCTTCCATAGTCAACTCTATTCTGTTTCAAGCTATATCCCTAAGACCTGGAAAACTGCCAGAGTTGTCCCAATCTTCAAAAGTGGGGACAAAAGCACTGTCTCAAACTACAGGTGAATCTCTCTTCTCCCAATACTATCCAAAGTCATGGAAAAATGTGTTCACTCCCAATTAAGCAATTACTATACCATGATAAATTCCCACCCCCTGCTACAATAAAACCCAAATAACAATTAGAACAAATTAGTTACTGTAGTGGATATCCGCTATGGTAATGAAGCTGCTTTAATTTAATTTTTATTAATAGTGTGGCGGACATGAGGTCTCCTGAAATTAACCGCATTGATTTCATCCTCGTGAACCACTTGCTTCCCGAGTTACAGGCCCTAGTATGGGGTGCCAGTAGCTCCTCCAGTATTTAAATCCAATGGTCACGTGACATGGAAGATTTTAAAATGGCGGCAATACCAGCACCCGATGCCCCATACTGGGCCTGTAACTCGGGAAGGGGGTCCTTGAGGCAGAAACCAAAGCAGTTCGGCTTAGGAGACCCCCTGCTCCCGCACACTATTAATAAAAATGTAATTAAAACAGCTTCATTACCTTAGCGGATAGCCGCTAAGGCAATGAAGTGTTAAGGCATAATAGCAGGTTTATTGAGGGCTGAGGGTGTGAGTGAAACAGGTATTTGGCCCTTCACTCACCCCCTCTGCCCCAATAAACATTACAATATGTATTAACCCCAAATACACAACTCAGCAACCCATGTGCCCCCACATAAAAATATTTTTATTTTTTTATACACAGGATTGATACCAGAGGCCGGCAAGGGTCCTCAGGTGGTTCGTGGTCCCCGAGGGTCTCTGGGGGCCCTTGGATGTTCCTTGCATGTCCCCGCTGGCAAGCGGTACCAATCCTATGCACAAAAAAAATTCTCCAATACTTTGAAATAAATACACCCCCCTCCCCCCATCTCTTCCCTTCCGCCCACCTAACACATACGGTACATTAATGGGCAAAATTACTATTATCCAGATATGGATAATAGTGCATTTGCCCATTTAAAATAAAACATTAACCAGCAGAAATAAGGTAAAGAAAACGTACCCCTGCCAGCCTGCAAGGATGAAGGCCATCCTCATCCTCATCATCGTTCATGTCCTCTGTTGTCAGCAAGCATACAATAAAAATACAATCTAATGGCCCCTAACCCCTTAATCACCTTAGCGGTTAGTAACCGCTATAGTAATTAAGGGGTTAACCCACCCTCTCCCACTACTCACCCAGGTAGCCTAACCACCTTCCCCAGGCAACTACCCCCACCCTCCACCCATTCATTGGTACAGTGGGTACATCATGCTCATATAATATGGATATGATTTGACTACAGCAATAAATCAATAAATGGTGAAGCAAAAACAAAAACCAGGCCCCCCAAAAAACACATTACATAGAAAAATAAACACATTACAAATGCCAATCAATCAATTGATTGGCACAGTAGATACATCATACCCATATAATATGGGCATGATTTAACACTATGGCAATCAATGGTCAACCAAAAAAATAAACAACCGTCAACAATATCCAATGCAATCAAAACAATCACCAAATAAACAACAATAAACATGTAAACACCACAAAATTACCAGCAATCAATTAAGCAAATACCAAATGAACACCAGAATTAACTATTAAAACACCAAAAAAAAACACCAAGAAATAAAAGAAAGCTCCAAATAAACACCATTATTAAAAAGGAAAAGGCCAAAAATAAACCACAATTAAAAAGCAAACAACAAAAAAGTTACAGAAATAAACAATTGAAAACACCACACAAATTCCCATAATTAAAAACCGGAACACAAAATAAATAGCAGAAATATTTAGAAGCAAAGAACAAAAATACATTTAAAAGAAATACAAGCAATCATTTGCCCCCAAAAAGCATTGCTTGTCACTGTATGTATAGACCTAAATGGGCATACATCAATACATTTGCAATCAATGGGCAATAAAATTAAAATAAAAGAAATACAATGAAAAAACCTGTAAAAATAAAATAAAAGAAGAGTGATAAAGATAAAAGACAGAAGAATTTTGTTACCTGTTCCGGATCTTCAAGGTGGATGGCGTTGGATTGATTTTGATGACGTTGTGGTATTAGAGCTTGCAGAATTGCCGGGATTCGGAGGGTCAATGCTTCTAAAGGTAAGAAAAATATTGAATATATGTAGATGTATTTTTTCAGATTTTTTATTGTATTTTTTTTATTTTTATGTTTTTCATTGCCCATTGACTGATAATGTATTAATCTGTGCCCGTTTATGGTACAGATAAATATAGTAACAGTCAATGCATTGTTTTGGCAATAGCCCTTTTTGCTATTGATTGTTTTGTATTATTTGTCTGTTTATTGTTTGGCTTAAATTGTTTGTTATTTGGCTGGCTTGTTTTGATTTCATTTTCCTATTATTTAGCATTTTTATAAAATTATTTTTTGTGTTGGCTACTGGTTTTTATTGATGTGTTGCCTAGTGGTTTTATTAATGAATTGATTTGCTGGCTATTGGTTTAAATTCATTCATTGTTTTGTTGGCTGGTGTTTAAAATTAATTAATTGATTGGTTGGCTAGTGCTTTTATTTTTTTAATCGTGGTGTTTAGGTGCTTGTGTATATGTTTTATTATTTGGGTATTTTTGGCCTTCATGCTTTTTTTATTAGGGTGACCATTGGCTGCTAGAGTGGATTATCATGCCCATATTATATGGGTATGATGTACCACTATGCCAATCAATGGGTAGAGGGTGGGTATAGTGGGCCCAGGGTGGGTGGTTAGGCCTCCTTGATGGGTAGCTGGGGAAGGTGGGTTAACCCATTAATTACTATAGCAGTTATTAACCGCTAAGGTGATTAATCGATTAGGGGCCATTAGATTGTTTATTTTACTGGACAGTGCTACTCCCAATATGACAAAAATACACAGTGAAATACCTATATATTCTCTTGAAAAAGGGTAATTGCTGGGTTACGACAGATCAACTATGATCATTCTTCTTCTAATTATAGAGGTAAATAAGAATTTTACTCATGTAGTGTTAGGACCTGCTAATGGTCATGCCTTGAAAGTGGCAGCAGGCTTAAGACGCTTTGGCCAAAGGGTTAAACTAAATGACCCTTTTTCAAGAGAATATATAGGTATTTCACTGTGTATTTTTGTCACATTGGAAGTAGAACTGGGCTTCTTTGTTTTTTGTTGATATCATAATTATATACAAATATATTCGGGGACAGTACAAGGAGCTTTCAAAAGAACTATTCATCCCAAGGGCAGTACAAAGGACACGTGATCATCCCTTAAGGCTTGAGGAAAGGAGATTTCACCAACAACAAAGGAAAGGATTCTTTACAGTAAGGGTAGTTAAAATGTGGAATTCATTACCCATGGAGACTGTGATGGCAGATACAATAGATCTGTTCAAAAAAAGGTTGGACATCTTTTTAGTAAGGAAAGGTATACAGGGATATACCAAATAAGTAAACATGGGAAGGATGTTGATTCAAGGAGTAATCTGATTGCCAATTCTTGGAGTCAGGAAGGAATGTATCTTTCCCCTTATGAGATATTAGTGGATGATATTTCACTGATTTTTTTTGTTTGCCTTCCTCTGGATCAATATGCTGTAATTAGGGATATAGCATAAAGTAGCTGTCGTCTAAATTTAGCATAGGTTGAACTTGATGGACGTACGTCTTGTTTCAACCTCATCTACTATGTAACCATGTAACTATTTAAGTCCCATAACTTTTAGATGTGATGGATCTTTACAGTGGCAGAGTAAGAAATGTTTTGACCCACTGTAAATCGTGGCCCTTAATAATATTTGTCCTTTGTTCTAGAAACCTTATATTGAGAGGACGCATGGTCTTCCCAATGTACTGATAACCACTTTTACAGAATAACATATATACCACATAAGGCGTAAGACAATTAATATGCCCCTTTACGCATATTTCATTTTGAATATGAGGTAAATGTATTATCTGTGTGTAAATGTTTACACATAATGCAATGGGTTATGCTACATTTATAATAACCTGACACTTCTGATATGGACATAGAGACAGACCCCTTAATATCTTCTAGTTTACTGGGTGCCAATAGATTTTTTCTAGAGACCCTTTTTAAATCTAATGTAACAATTTTTTTAATCCGAAAAAATTACAAAAGTCATTTACTGCAGAATTGCTAGCCCACTTTGTAAATACGTAAGTAAGAGCAATATAAGATCAATTTTTGTATGGTTCTACCCCAATTAATGGGGATTTGTATAAATTATATGTTGGTGTATAACCTATGTAATAATGTTGCGTTAAATATGTAATCAATGAATCCAAAAATTAAGAAAAGCTTTCAATTGACTGTAATATGATGGTGGTATTAAAAACAATGTCTTTAACTCTCACTAGATGGAGTTAAAGTACAGCAAATAAGTAAAATGCTACTGCAATGCTCATCAAAAAAAAAAAAACCTTCCTTAATACCTTTGCAGGATATATTGTCTTCAATCATTATTTAGAATTAAACCTGTCTTTAAGGATCATCATAAAAATGAAAAATTAATGCAGTATTTAACAGCAACCTGAAAATATTGATAGTAAATCCAAATAGCTTAATGAGATAAACTGTAGCAAAACATATTGGTAGGTACAGAATGTACTCACCACATTCTAACAAAATGTATTAGTAATATTATATACAGTATGTTTCAATGCCTTAGGTGTGCAGCTAGGGAAAGAGATCTAGCCATACTTAATACAGTACATACCTTAATGGAAAACCTTAATGGAAAACAACTACAAAAACCCTTGGGTACCTTGAGAATTGGCTTGCAATTTATTAGTGGAATTTAACATTTTTGATTGTAAGTTTTTATTAACAAATTATCCATTTGGTTACATCTTTTGATAAAAAACAAAATTATTTAAACCTCCTAGTGATGTCAAGGTAAACGCATTTTTAACTGGTACCTACACTTAAATTTCATATTTCTCATTATTTTGTGCAAAATGAATCCTTCCCACTAACACAAGAAAAGGCAACAAGCTAGGATTGTGCAACAAAAGAACAAATGAAATAAGCGAAAGTGTCTGAAAAGTTAAACAAATTAAGCATTTATCCTATCTGTGATTTATAGTCTGTTAAAGTATAAGGTAAGCTGTTCCCTTCATTCTACTCGTTGTCTCTGCAATCGTGCTACAGTAAGTGACAATGTACTTCTCAGATAGAATTAACACACACTTTCCCAGCAAGCTCAAACCCCAACACCCACCACATCATATATATATATATATATATATATATATATATATATATATATATATATATATATATATATATATATATATACAGTATATATATATATATATATATATATATATATATATATATATATATATCAAAATATCAAAAGGAGTGCTACTGGGTGTGGCAAATGTATACAACAAAATACAGGAAAGCCCAATGCTTCAATAATAATATTTTCTTGGTTATTTAGTTAAACCCTTTGGCCAAAGCATCATAATCCTGCATACCAACGTCAAGGTATAACCAAATTTGTACGTCCTCATACTACACTGTGAACCTTTCCTTTTACCTCTGTATGAGGGGAAACAACCCTAGTAGGTCCAGTCCATACAGCAAAATGTGAAAACCTCCCAAGTAAAAAGGTGGGGTGGGGGTGAGCTCTGGGAGGAGGGCCACCTACCTCCAAACAACTGTTTCCAGTTAGAAATTGACTTAACACACACTTTTCCTTCTCAGATGAAGGAATAAGAGAAAAATATGCTGTGTATCATCTTTAATATCGAAGGTATAAAAGTAATGCACTTACATATTATGAAAATATTGGTGCTGTAAGAATCTCAGACCAGGACATCAATCTCCGCAACCATCTCCATCAGGCTCCCCACCCCCCCCCCTGTTGATGTCACTAAAGACCCGGATGAGCGACTCCTCGCTTACTGCTGCGACTCTGCACACAGTCTGGTTCCTGCTAAGCTCTACAACACCTTCTTTATCCTTTTCAGAGGTGAAGAAGCCTAACAGTGAAATGCATAGGTTGTTGTAGAGCTCAGCAGTAACCGGACTGTGTGGGCAGACAGTTATCCAGGTATTCAGTGGGTTGGGGAAGCCTGAGGGAGATGCGCGTGGAGGTTGACTTCCAGGTCTAAGATCCTTCCAGCTCCAGTCCTATGAATAGCACCAATATATTGATTTTATGTGAGTGCATTACTTTTTTAGCCTTGGATATTAAAGAGCATACAAAATATATTTTCTCTCCTTCCCTTTATCCGAGAGGTATCATCAGGGCCGCCAATAGATTTGCTTTGGCCTGGGACAAATTTGAAGAATGGGGCCCTCACAAATGTTATAAAATAATTATACCTTAGTTTACTTTGCCCCATCATGTCTCTTCGCTTCCCCCTCATGCCTTTCTCCTTTTCCCCCTTAATGTCTCTCTCACACCCTTTAGTTACATAGTTGATGAGGTTCAAAGAGACATATTTCAATCAAGTTCAACCTATGTTAAATTTCGATGTCATTCCATCTTTAACTCTTGTCTCCCTGCTATCCCCTCCTCTCATATGTTTTCTTTCCGCCTGTAATAAAAATGGCGGCGAATATTAAGTATTGAAATCAACCTGGTACTTCAAAGGTTAACATTGGTTTCAAATTGGGTTAAAAATACACAAATAGTTTGTATGGCATGTCCAGGCAGGTCTGGGTTGTATAGGACAGATAGACTCTAGTGATAAGGGCACCTGGTTTGCCAGAGATGGAATTAAATTATGGTTCTTCTAACACTCAAGTAAACTTTCAAAGGTACTTTCTAAGCATTCTTGGAAGGGTTCTACAAAGTTCCAAGGGGCGGGATGAACCCTACCATTCAAAAGATATGAAATATGGAATACTGGTCCTATTCTGAAGTATAACTTTTAGAAATTTATAATCGTTTCAAGGAGACAAATGCAATAAGGCCAAATACTTGATGTTTCGGAGGTGACATATATACAGTACATATATTGAGTCCCCAAAGGGGTCACAAAAAAGTTCCCATATGTATTGCACTCACACAGAATACATGTACTGCAGGAGATTGGACTTGAGTAGTAGTAGTCCCAGAGTATAATACTCAGATGGAACAATCACCAAAGAGGTTGGCAAAAACTTGTTTTTTTCTAATTGGAGTCTCATCAGGAGTTTTCGCCAAGTTAGTTTATTTGACTAATTATTTCTTGATTCAGGTGTGTGTATATACAATTAGGTCCAGAAATAATTGGACACTTACACAATTTTCATAACTTTGGCTCTGTACACCACCACAAGAGATTTGAAATGAAACAACCGAGATGCAATAGAAGTGCAGACTTTCAGCTTTACTTCAAGGTGTTGAACAAAAATATCGTATGAAACGTTTAGGAATTGCAACCATTTTCATACACAATCCCCTTATTTCAGGGGCTCAAATGTAATTGGGCAAATTAACACAATCATAAAAAAAATGTTCATTTTTAATACTTTGTCGAGAATTCTTTGCAGGCAATGACTGCTTAAAGTCTGGAATGCATGGACATCACCAAACGCTGGATTTCCTCCTTTGTGATGCTTTGCCAGGCCTTTACTGCAGCTGTCTTCAGTTGTTGTTTGTTCATGGGTCTTTCTGCCTTAAGCTTTGTCTTCAGCAAGTGAAATGCATGCTCGATCGGGTTGAGATCAGGTGATTGACTCGGCCATTGCAGAATATTCCACTTCTTTGCCTTAAACTCCTGGGTTGCTTTTCGCAGTATGTTTTGGGTCATTGTCCATCTGTAAAGTGAAGTGCCGTCCAATCAACTTCGCTGAATTTGGCTGAATCTAAGCAGACAATATATCCCTATACACTTCAGAATTCATCCGGCTGCTTCTGACTTCTGTAACATCATCAATAAACACTAGTGACCCAGTGCCATTGTAAGCCATGCATGCCCATGCCATCACACTGCCTCCACCGTGTTTTACAGATAATGTGGTATGCTTCAAATCATGAGCCGTTCCAAGCCTTCTCCATACTTTTGTCTTCCCATCATTCTGGTTCAGGTTGATCTTAGTTTCATCTGTCCAAAGAATGCTGTTCCAGAACTGGGCTGGCTTTTTTAGTTATTGTTTGGCAAAGTCTAATCTGACCTTTCTTTTCTTGAGGCTTATGAATGGTTTGCACCTTGTGGTGAACCCTCTGATTTTGCTCTCGTGAAGTCTTCTCTTTATGGTAGACTTGGATAATGATATGCCTACCTCCTGGAGAGTGTTCTTCACTTGGCTGGATGTTGTGAAGGGGTTTTTCTTTACCATGTAAAGAATCCTACGATCATCCACCATGGTTGTCTTCCGTGGACGCCCAGGCCTTTTTGTGTTGCAGAGCTCACCAGTGCGTTCTTTTGTTCTCAGAATGTACCAAACTGTTGATTTGGCCACTCCTAATGTTCCTGCTATCTCTCTGGTGGATTTTCTTTTTTTTGCAGCCTAAGGATGCAATGTTTCAATTGTATTGAGAACTCCTTTGACCGCATGTTGTGGGTTCACAGCAACAGCTTCCAAATGTGAATGTCACACCTGGAATCAACTCCAGACCTTTTACCTGCTTAATTGAGGATGAAGTAACGAAGGAATAGCCCACACCTGTCCATGAAACAGCTTTTGAGTCAATTGTCCAATTACTTTTGGTCCCTTGAAAAAGAGGGGGCAACATATTAAAGAGATGTAATTCCTAAACCCTTTCTCCAATTTGGATGTGAATACCCTCAATTTAAAGCGGATAGACTGTACTTTAAGCCCATATTGATTATTTAACTGTAACTTGAATTTATTTTAGTACACAGCCGAAATAACAAAACTTGTATCAGTATCCAATTATTTCCGGACCTAACTGTATATATATATATATAGCTCAACCCTGTCATAGCGCGATCCGCTATAACGTAGATCCGATTATAACACGGTTTGAGCGTGGACCCCGAATGTAATTTTTTTTTTAAAGTTTTTTTTTTGCGTGCACACTGCACACACTCACTGCACACTGCATACATTCACAGCACACTGCACACACACAGCATACATTCACAGCATATTGCACACACTCACAGCACACTGCACACACTCACAGCACACTGCACACTCACACACTCACAGCACACTGCACACACACACAGCACACTGCACAGCACACTGCATACACTCATAGCACACACTCACAGCACACACTCACAGCACACTGCATACATTCACAACACACTGCATACACTCACAGCACACTGCACACACTCACAGCACACTGCACACTCACACACTCACAGCACACTGCACACACACACACACACACACACACACACACACACACACACACACACACACACACACACACACACACACACACACACACACACACTGACACATACACAGCACACTGCACAGCACACTGCATACACTCATAGCACACACTCACAGCACACTGCATACATTCACAACACACTGCATACACTCACAGCACACTGCACACACTCACAACACACTGCACACACTCACAGCACACTGCACACACTCAGCACACTGCACACACACACACACTGACACACTGACACACACACAGCACACTGCACAGCACACTGCATACACTCATAGCACACACTCACAGCACACTGCATACATTCACAACACACTGCATACACTCACAGCACACTGCACACACTCACAGCACACTGCACACACTCACAGCACACTGCACACACTCACAGCACACTGCATACACTCAGCACACTGCACACACACACACACTGACACACTGACACACACACACACACAGTCTCACACAGTCAAATACACACACACACACACAAACACACTGTCTCTTTAAGGGAGCTTGCTCTCGCAAGGCGGAAGCAGAAGCAGGAAACAGAGACAGGGAGAAGAGCTGCCAGATTCCGGGTAAGTGCTGTGTGCTGTTGCTGCTGCCCCACTGGGTCTGGGAACTCTGGGAGAGTTCTCAGCTTTCCCCCTCCAGCGGACAAAGTACCACCACAACAAAAAAAAAATTTCGGCGGCCATTTTTTTCCGCGACCCCGTTTATAACACGGTGGTCGCAGGTGGCCCCCGAGGACCGTGCTATAACGGGGTTAAGCTGTGTGTATATATATATATATATATATCTCAAGTGGAAATATTACTATATGCTCATTTGCATGTCTTAGACAGGTCTGCAACCACGCCTTTCACCATTATCACCCAGCACACAGAGCTTCCACTGCAGCAAGGAATTCTGGGAAATGACATGCAAATGAGCACACAGTGCCACCTTTTGCTTAAAAAACATTTAACATGGTCCCCTCTAAGCGTGCTGCATTTCACAGCTTTGAGCACAGCCAGTAAAGCCACCCACAGACAGCCGTTTCGACGAGAGCGAGAGCGAGAGAGAGAGAGATCAATCAGCTTTTTTTACCTCCTTTTATATATATATATATATTTCACTTTTTCACTAAGGAACTTGTGTACTCACAATTTCTCCTTGTTACCGCCAAGAAATGAAGGAGTGGCTCAGTGGGTAAAGTCACTGACTCTGAATCATAACAGTAACTTTGAAATCAAATCCTGGTGTCTGTTCCTCTGGTTAGTCCCTTTATCTCAATCATTAGATTGTAAGCTCTACAAAACGGGCTCACAGTGGCTGCAAAAATAGAATATATAATGCGCTGTAAAAGGAACACATATTATTTATAGGGTTTTTTGAGTTTCATACTGATTAATTATGAAGGCTTTCCTATGGTGAGCACGAGTCAGGGTCTGGTTAGTTGGTTGATACAAACAGTGGTGGTCTTGACTTTTTGCCGCCCATAGGCTTGGGCACAGCCCTCCTCCGCAGCCTTTAGGCGTCATGGCAACATGCGAACCTGCATTTCCATGACAACCCAAAGCTGCAGGGGGGGGGGTCGCTCCAGAAAAGGTAAGACCCACTCTCAACACGCACAAAAATTGGCGCCCCCCAAAATTATTGCTATAGCCTAGTAAGCGTTGCGGGAAATCTGCCTCTGGATACCATGCCTAGCTCCCTTGGTTTTCTCAAGAAAAACACATAATTGTCCTTGTTGATTTCCATGGTTAAAAATAAATATGGGGCATATGTAACAAGGAAGAAACTGCAATAAACAGCAATGCAGTTTTTTTACACAAATATTGCAACCACTTTTACCTTGATACATATGGGCCATAGTCTAGTTTATTTGTCCAATTTAAAATCCAAGTTTGTGTGTGTAACTATCTGGTACCTAAAAGCAGTGTTTGTGGTCTCTCTGTGTTACAAATGTCATCATGGTGTAAAAAATGCATTTTGACTTGATGTAAATGTTTTCTTAAATAGTTTGCTTTGATTATTTCACAAATACATAGACATTTGCAAAAAAAAAGAAATAAAAAATACCCCTTTCATATTGGATTAACCTGGTGCTACAAAAATATACCTTGCCTTATTTACTTATTGTATGCAAAAAAAAAGTGACCGTGAAAATAAAGGAATTGTCATACTGCACACTACTTCTAAACTGGTATTCATTAAGTTGCAAATGATTTTCACTTCTTCCTACAATAAGAGTATTTTTTCATTTATTTCATCAATAATTTAAGAATAATAAAACATATTTAGAATTTACATGGAATGTTACACAATATTTTCATAGTCAATGCCTCAGAAAATGTAATAAATGTTACTTAAATGTACTTGTCATCTATGTTAGACATGACCTTTTATATACTAAAAAAAGTGCATACCATTTACCTAGAGCAGCTTGTAAATACTAAGGGCAATTGCCATGCAGTGGAAATAACCCCTGAATTCCTAATTTACTCATTAACTGATCGTTTGAATGTATTTTAGCTACAGTAGCTATGGGCAATGGGGTATAGCTTTGTTTCTGGCTCAAACAATATGTGTTTTATTTTTAGCTTTACCTAAAGTACTGTAAGATTGTCTGGGTTTGTGATTTAAATGACAGAGAATATAGCAATTTGGTTACACCAAATGTTGAACAAATAAATGTTAAAATATAAACTTTTGCTATTTTTTTCCTTACAATTTGAGTATGTACAGGAAGAGCTACAGTATCACATTATAGGATGCCAAATATGCTTCTAATGCTGCTGATTGACCCTGTGTATACTTTAGCTTGAGTGTTAAGGGGTTTGTGTCCGATGTGTTTCACTGCTGTCTTTTCAAGACAATACAAAAATTGACTGCCTGCTGATATTTCAGAAATAAATTGCCCTTGGGTAATACTAGAAACGCATGCTTCCATCGCATGCTACTCTGAGGACTAGCGATTGATAGCAAAACAACATAGTTTAGGGCAGTTAACAGAGTGTAATATTGTATTAAACGGGAGCCAGTGCAGTGGGTAAATTCCCTCTCATAGAATCCCTTATGGCAGGCCTGCACAACTCCAGTCCTCGAGGGCCACAAACAGGCCAGATTTTCAGGATATCCCTACTTCAGCACAGCTGGCTCAATTAGTGGCTCAGTCATTGGCGTATACTTCCACTGGTACAGTAGGAACTGGAGTACACATTAGTAGAAATGCAATGGTATATAATATCTGCCACCCTCTGGTAAATAGCACAACAGGTCATTAATAAGGATGAGCACTTTCACTTGTGTTTTGGATTTGTTTTTGGTTCTAAAAAAAATGGGGTGGTTTGATTTTGGACGTGGTCTTGGTTCTAAAAAAGAAACTAGGTTTGTTTGGTTTTAATTTTGGAAATGTACACAACTGTGCAAAAGACTTAAAATAAGCAGAAAAAAGCTAAAGTAACCTAAGGCACAAAACACTTACAATAAGTAAAAAAATTATAAAAACAATTAGGACACTGAACCAATTTAACTAAACACCTTAAAATAATTTAAAATGATATGATGGGAACCACATTGGGATGGGCACTTAGGGTAGATCCTCAGAAGGTCATTACTTTTGTAACGTGCCGATATCTATTTTTAACGTATCGATATCTGTAATGCATCCAAAGGTATTTAGCGCAACAATGTTCAGCTATATTCCATGAAAATAAGGGAATGATACATTTTAACGGACGGCCGGCTTGTAGTCCTGCGGGGCTCGGTGCAAGGGTTTTTGCGGGGCCTCCTGTCTGGCATGGTGCGACATCCCCTCCTCAGGCGTCGCTGTGTCATCATGTCACGATGCCATGTGGCTTCCCATCGTCATGGCAAAGCGGCGCCATGCAGTGTTCTGTTATCATGGCAATGTGATACCATTTTACATCGTGGTTCCATGATCAAGGGACGCTGTAGAAGGAGATGCCAGCAGATGCCACTGGACCAGGTTACAGAGGCCCCATGCTCTCCCCCAATAATCAATTTAACTGTTGTGGGGAAGAGCACAGGGCTCGGTACAAGAGTACGATGGAACTACCAACAAGGCAGCCCTGATGCAAATCATATGGACCTCTGTTAATGTTAGAGCATGGGAATAACACTATGATATGTAGAACCTTCCTAAAGGAGCCGTTTTTCACATCCAGACCCTGATTATCATTGAGATATTTCTTTGTATAGCCTAAAAGCAATGTAATGAGTATAAGCTTTAACTCATTCACTAATAAAAATTACAAGTGTCATACAAAGATACAGTATATATTATAGATCATATACATGTCTGAAAGACATCATAAACTATATTACAGTTTTTGTGATTAAACTTATATGTGTGTGTGAACTAATATGGCATATAATGTAATAATGACTGTATAAAGTGTGTTACAATAATGTATATTCATACATATCTCAACAATATTAATTAATATTTCATTTTTATTTATGTATTAAAATAAATAAATAAAGGATGTCCTTCCTTCATTTATTGTAATTGTACATTAATAATAATTATATATTCATTAATATTGTTGAGGTATGGATAAATATACATTATTGGACACTCATACTTTATGCAGTCATTATTACCTTATATACAGTACCATGTAATTAAGTGAAAAGTGTAAAAATGGTACAGTACATTTCTCAATATAATAACAAGATTTGCATTCCCTTTTGGTAACGCACATGAAAATATTCGTTAATAGCATTGCCTTAATAATGAACCTTAACGTTTGACCAATGCGTAGTGAGACATGAAAATAACGGTTGATAGTGACGAATGGACATTCGTTTTGCATCTCATTAGCTTTGAGGATACCCGTTAATAAGGAAAAAAATAACATCTGTTCCCTATTTAATGAACGTAACGACATTAGGTAACCATTAAAGGCCTTCAGAGGATCCAGCCCTTAGTTTGGTGCCCTGGTTGTGGTTCTAAATCAGGGGTGCTCAACTATAGTCCTCAAGACCCCCAACAGGTCAGGTTTTAAGGATATCCCTGCTTCAGACTGAGCCACTGGTTGAGCCCCCTGTGCTGAAGCTGGGATATCCATTAACCCTGACCTGTTGGGGGGTCTTGAAGACTGGAGTTGAGAACCCCTGTTCAAAATAATGTTTTGGTCTTGTTCTGAAAATATTTTGGTTCTCAATTTGGTTTGGGAATGTAAGGTTCTGCTAGGTTCTGATTTCACATACAGTGTCTTATTTTGGCCATCTCTAATTAATAACACTAATATATTTGGATTTGTACACACTGGAATAGAGGAGATACTATATACACCTGCCCCTTTCTAGTAATTAACACTGTGCTCTACTCCAGAGGTGCGCAAAGTGGGGACTCAACATTTTTCTGGGGGGGCACGCCGGCTGCAGATGCCCCGTGCTCTTTCCCACGGCATTTAAATTAAGTGCCGGGGGATCGTGTGAGGCCTCTGCAGTATCTCCTACCTTGTCTTCGGCAACGCAATGCCATGGCAAAGCAGCATCAAATAACTCCGCGGGGTCATGAGACCAGACGTGTCGCCATGGCAAAGTGTGTAAAATGATGCCGCGGGTCACGTCACATGACATTTTAGGTAGGGGGGGTGCATGAGCACAGGGGCTGGCAGGCGGGGGGCGCAGTTTGCGCACCCCTGCTCTTTTCCACTCTTCCTGACTGAGGAAACACACTGGTGAACACGGTTTAATCTCTATTTACCCTTTTTAGTAAATATTGCAGCATATAGATTACAAAATAAGAATGCATAAGGCAGCAGTCGAAGACTGAGCCACTGATTGTACCACCTGTGCTGAAGCAGGGATATCCATAAAAGATGGCCTGTTGGTGGCCCTTGCGGACTGAGTTTGAGACCCTTGGCTTAATGTTTGTGTGCCAATATGCACTGTAGTAATTAACCTCCTTAATATCTACAGAGTCTGGTCTATGTACTAACAGTTACAAATGGTATATTTGGTGTTACATTTTCTCAAAAAACAAACAAACTTTATTGCGTGTGTGTGTGTTTATGTACTAACCTTTTTTTCTCTTTAATGCGTGCAGTAAAATATAAAACATTACAGCCCTGTAAATTTGTTGTTTTTTTGCTACACTGTTGTTTCAAGTTTCTGTGTAAAAAATAGAAAAGGTGAAACAAGACAAATCAGCAATGAATACAATGTTTAAAAACATTGAAAATGCACCATTTTTATTGAGGTACTGTATACACAAGTTTGCCAGTGAACATTTCCTTTAAAAAGTAGACACGATTTAAACTTCAAGAGCATAAGAAATGCATTGGCAAGACTGTTATGTTAAAGGTTTAGATTTTTATTATTTGCATGGCTTTCAAATGGGCTAAGTATTTAAGATGCTCTGGGCTAATCATTTATGCCAGTTCATGACTGTTTGCCAAAGTGTTAGAAGATCAGATGAAAACAGTATTTTAAGATGTAGCCTTGGGTGCAGGTCGATGTAATATGACAGAAAACTTGCATTTCTTGGGGTACTTCAGAGCCCACAGGGAATATTTGCTTCTATCTGGTGATCAAAAGCTTCCATCCTGTTTGTGAAATTGGTGAGCATGACATCTCTTCATCTTGTCCTTTCCCCTCACTAAGCCAAAGGGTCTTCAACTTTTCTTCTCTGCTCCTTGTATCTTTGTCTTTGGCAGAAGCAATTGAACTGACAGGCAGCAAGCTGCCATAACCTATTCTTTCTTTACTTAAATAAAAAGCTTACCACCTTCAAGGCTATCTGTCATAATGGTATCATCTCGTTGGGTATTTTTCAGATGTGCACATTGCTTCTTCCCCAACTGAAAAAGAACAAACCTACATCATACTTCCAAAAATAGTCCTGCATGCTAAATATGCAACACACAGGGTTTAAAAACTTAAAAGAAGGTTTGAGTAAATCTGTTTTCAATCATCACATGGTCGCTGCTAGCATGTGGTGAAAGTCTCCATGTGACAATAGAAAACAGTTGTTGCAAACTTGATGACATTTGTCACTAGAATGCTAAAAATTCATCCAGTACCACTGGCCACTTTAGTTTCCTGGCCTGCCATCACCGTTGACCTTTTCTCTAGGTCTTATAGGAAAGCAAATAAACAAAAAAGTTTGCACAACTGATAAAGTTAGCGCAGAAGCTCCATATCAAGTCTGCATAGCAAATTCAGACATTTATTGGGAATATTTTGGGCATTGAAGAGCCTTTGTCCAGTTGTGGTGCTTAACCAATGCCCCACTCAATCTTCAAATGTGTTTAGGATGTGTTGCTAATGACATGATGTCGTGTTCAATAAACGTGTTATTATGTTGCACATTCATGTGAATTGCAGGGGGAACATAGTACTGTACAAGTAATAGCGACTTGAAATGAGTACATAAAATAAAAATCTAATAATCTCACATAAACACAAGAAAAGAAAGCAAAACCCTTTATAAATAAACTATATGAAAGGAATGGTGTATATATATACTGTATATACAGCTAAACACCACTATAGCACACTCTGCTACAATGTGGATCCGCTTATAACACGGTCTGTGCGTGGCTCCCGATTTAAAAACATCTCCAAGTTTTTTGTTTTTTTTAGGGAAATGGCCGCCATCCAAGGACTTACTCTCTCCTCTCTGCAGCTCTCTCCTTCATCAGGTTGCGTCCACGTGAGTGTCGCACAATGGATACACACAAATAATTTTAGCAAAAAACTAAAAAATAATAAATATTCCCAGCACACAAAAGAAGGAAAATGGGGGAATGGTGAACCAAAAAGTTTAATGAGCAAAACACAAAGTGAGTGAAAAAACCACAATACAAAAAGGGGGAGGGAGGGAAAGGAAGGGGTGGGATGAACAAACGTAAAAGTATAGGGGAAAAGGGGGCAGCAACGTTTCGGGGTATGAACCCCTTCTTCATGCCCGTTCCCAAAAGACACAGAGTATCTAATGGTACTTCCATAATTCCCTATACACGTCTCCCAAAGAAAGCACCAAAAACAAATGGGCAATGAAACATGGATGTATCCTAGTAGGGAATAATGTAACCAGGTAGTATCCTAACAAGGGTTAATAAGACATGAATGAATCCAAATAGGGGTTAATGGGACATGAATGCCTCCTAACAGGGGTTAACACAAGGTAATAGCCTAGCAAGGGTTAATAAGGCATGAATGTATCCAAATAGGGGTTAATGGGACATGACAGCCTCCTAGCAGGGGTTAACAAAAATAAACCACATTAATCTAGGTAATGTCCAAAGTACTCAAGCACACACAGTCCAGCAAGATACGCTTAGGAAAAAATGCTATAGTTGTATAGCTGTACAGACCAACATAGAGAACCTGACCACAGTCCAGCAAAGTCTACAAAAGACAAAATGATATGCTTAGAGTATTGTGGCTATACAGACCAAATGTGCAGTTGCATGTTTGCTAGAGAGATCACATGGAAATCACTTTCTCCTGTTCCCAAGGTGCTATAAGGCTGCAGCAATGGAGCCCTCTGAAGTACTGCCTCTCATCGCTCCTGATTGGCTGAAGTAGAAACAGCAGCTCTGATTGGACCGTCAGTCAGTCTGATGCTGTGGGGCTGGAAGATCTCAAGCATGGCATATTGTTTTCATGGTTGCTATGAAGGCAAACAGTCTCTCTCATAGTATTCACTCCCATCGGCAGACAGGGTTCACAGGGGCACTTCAAACATGGGCAACTACAGTCAAGGTGGACAGATCTGTGGATAGAGAATGGAATATATTACTAATGGAGATCAGATAACAACGAAGGGACAAACCGTACCAGGACGGAACAGACACCTTATTAACACACAATGGGTTAAAAGTAGCAACTCAAATTAATCTCCTTGTTCATACCTTCAGGTGTCATCGTACCCAATCGCCTAATCCACTGTGTCTCCTTTTGAAGTAAAAGCTTACGTAGATTACCACCCCGTCTGCTTTTATATACACCATCGATTATATCAAATCGTAACTGACTAGAATTGTGACCAGCCTGTGTGAAGTGATGTGCCACTGGTGCATCTGGGTCGCATCTCCGGATTGCTGCCTTGTGCTGGCGGATCCTGTCCTTAACACATTGGGTAGTCTCCCCCACGTACCCTAGTCCACACGGACATTTAATTAAATAAATGACATTGTTAGATACACAGGAAAAGAAGCCATTTATACTAAGTACGTTTCCTGTACGTGGATGGGTAAACTTATTGCCCTCCTGCATACTGTCACACTGACTGTAATTGCAGCAACGGTAACAACCTTTTCTAGGGGTACCAAGGAATGTTTGAAAAGGTGTTGTCCCTCCTATGTCTGCTTTAATTAAACTGTCCCTCAAATTCTTTCTACGTTTGTACGAAAAAAGGGCTCTTTGTCCTAGTACAGGCTTAAGAAGAGGGTCAGACCCAAACAGATGCCAGTGTTTGAGAATAATATTCTTTACGTGACCACTAAGGGTACTAAAAGTCGAGACAAAGGGTATAGAGAACTGTTTTGCAGGTCTACGCGGTGCAGTGTGATCAAGTAATATATAGATCTTGGAATGGCATCAGCCTTATCACGCTGTGCCTGTAGGAGTGTATCAGAGTAACCTCTAGCTCTAAACTTAGCTTGCATCGAGTCCAAATTATCATTGACTTTCTCAGGGCTGCTGATAATTCTCTTGGCCCTAAGGAATTGGCTATGTGGTAACCCTTTAATTAACCCAGCTTCAATCAGACTTGGAACTTTGCAACTAATATTGACAGATTTATTATAAATCATTCTTCCTGGTATTGCACAGGTTATTAAGAATTTATATTAGTGTTAGGGACCCCTGGAAATGTTGTCTGCCGTGCAGTGGCTCAGGGCTTACAACAATTTTGGCCAAAAATGTTAAACTAAAAGACCATTTTATTTAATAGATATTTATACATATATATTTAGGCACTGTACCGTGTATGAGTTTCACTGGATGTGCACTGAGCTCTGTCTGTGTTTTATGTTCTGTCTCTGGTTTTAAATATATATTGCCATGGAGCACTCCTCTGTGACACTCATATGCTTATATATATATATGTTGTGGTTATTTTGGGGGTTCAATAGGAGCTTGTTAGGTGTCCAGTATGTTTTACTACTGAAAGTTGCCTGAGAATTTCCTCCCTATAGTCCACTTTGTCCGTAAGGACAATAGCGCCACCTTTATCAGCTGGTTTAATAACAATGTTCGTATCCTTCTCGAGCGTCTGAATTATTAGCCTGTCCTTTTTAGAGAAGTTGCATTTAGAATAATGATACTTTCGATTCGCCAGTGTACAAATGTCTTTCTGGACAAGTGTGATATACACTGGCGACACACTTTATTCGTGCTCGGCTAGTCCCACGAATTCGGGTATACCCGGGTGTATTGAGGTTTGTGACTGTTTTCTGCCCGAGTGCATTGAGGTATTTTCCAAGCAGGGATTGAAGCATTTTATTCCCGCTGGCTGCAATACTGCACAGTATATATATATATACTGCATTACAATTCATGAATTTATGCCATCTGGTAGACACGCGAAGCATTGCAGCCTATTAAATCCTAATCATTATCATTTAACAGATTAGCCGCCCGTCAGCCAGGCATGAACCCAGGCTGGGAAGGCAAACGCAACGGGGCTTGTCAGAGGTGAGGAGCGGCGCATTCCAGGTATCTGCCAGGTACATACTGGGTATTTGCTCGAATAAAGTGTGTCGGTGCAGTATGTTTCCATGGTATGATTTAAAGGGGGTGGGTTGAAACGACTCTTAGGTTTACAGTCAACGGTGAGTAAGTGAAACGGGGTATCCTCTTCAATATCTAAACTATGTGTGGATAAGGTGGATGGTTGTTTAGAGAAAAAACCTTTCAGTCTAATGTTCCTAAAAAAAGTGCTAAATCAACATCTAATGCTAGATGGTCAGTGTGTACAATTGGGACAAAGGATAGTCCCTTGCTGAGGACCCCAATTTCATCCTCAGAAAGTGATCTGCTGGAAATATTTACCACCAATGAACGTGGGAGCGGGTCTGCATTCCCCTCCGGGCTGGTTCGTGAGTCGCCAGCCACGTCCTCCTCGTTTGCCTCTGGCCAGTCGCTGCTCTAAAAAAGTTGGAGTAATGCCGATGGAGGAATCGCTTTCCGTGGTTTCCACGACTTCCTGGTGCTGTTGCGTTTTTGCCTGAGCTCTGGGTCATTTCCATCGCTTGTCTACCCCCTTGAATCTTTGTACATCCAGTTATAAACGTTTCCTGTTGGATAGTCCTTGGCGTCACTCAAAAATTTACTTCTTTTTCTGGTCTCTATTTCTCTAGAGAATGTTGCAAGGCTCTCATCTAATTCCTTTTTGAGGGTACTTAAGTCCTGTTCCTGCAGGGATGTTTTAAGGGTCTCCTGTAATCTGGCTTTTGGTCTCGACCCAGATGCATCAGTGGCACATCACTTCTCACAGGCTGGTCACAATTCTAGTCAGTTACGATTTGATATAATCGATGGTGTATATAAAAGCAGACGGGTAAGCTTTTACTTCAAAAGGAGACACAGTGGATTAGGCGATTGGGTACCATGACACCTGAAGGTATGAACAAGGAGATTGATTTGAGTTGCTACTTTTAACCCATTGTGTGTTAATAAGGTGTCTCTTCCGTCCTGGTACGGTTTGGTCCCTTCGTTGTTATCTGATCTCCATTAGTAATATATTCCATTCTCTATCCATAGATCTGTCCACCTTGACTGTAGTTGCCCATGTTTGAAGTGTGTGACCCTTAACCGGTTCTTCCATGTTGCACCATCATATGCTGTGGTCGATCCATGGACACTGTTTGTCTCCCCCACCTCTACCTGTCCTGTTGGTGGCATCATCTACATATAGATCATTTACGTTTCTTAAGTATGGGTAACCCATAGAGGGAGTCTGTTATACACTTTTACCTGCATATCTGCCTGTTTGTTCAATACATTTAATCTCAGTAGTTTTGGTCATTGTAGTACAGATCCTACTAGTACAATAATAATTATTATATCGGTATATGTTTGAATATTATATATTTTTTTCATTTCCTATGAATTCACTCCTGTCTTTTCCTCCTTTGCATCATTTTGCATGTTCTCTACGCTGCCCCTGTGGACCCTGTCTGCCGATGGGAGTGAATACTATGAGAGAGACTGTCTGCCTTCATAGCAACATGACAACAATATGCCATGCTTAAGATCTTCCAGCCCCACAGCATCAGACTGACTGAGGGTCCAATAAGAGCTGCTGTTGCTACTTCAGCCAATCAGGAGCGGTGAGAGGCAGTACTTCGGAGGGCTCCGTTGCTGCAGCCTTACAGCACCTTGGGAACAGGAGAAAGTGATTTCCATGTGATCTCTCTAGCACACATGCTACTGCACGTTTGGTCTGTATAGCCACAATACTCTAAGCATATCATTTTGTCTTTTGTAGTCTTTGCTGGACTGTGGTCAGGTTCTCTATGTTGGTCTGTACAGCTATACAACTATAGCATTTTTTCCTAAGCGTATCTTGCTGGACTGTGTGTGCTTGAGTACTTTGGACATTACCTAGATAAATGTGGTTTATTTTGTTAACCCCTGTTAGGAGGCATTCATGTCCCATTAACCCCTATTTGGATTCATTCATGCCTTATTAACCCTTGTTAGAATACTACCTGGTTACATTATTCCCTACAAGGATACATCCATGTCTTATTGCCCATTTGTTTTTGGTGCTTTCTTTGGGAGACGTGTATAGGGACTAGGGAAGTACCATTAGATACTCTGTGTCTTTTGGGAACGGACCTGAAGAAGGGGTTCATACCCCGAAACGTTGCCGCCCCCTTTTTCTCCTATACTTTTACGTTTGTTCATCCCCCCCCTCCCCCACCTTTTTGTATTGTTTTTTTTTCACTCACTTTGTGTTTTGCTCATTAAACTTTTTGATTCACCATTCCCCCATTTTCCTTCTTTTGTGTGCTGGGAACATTTATTATTTTTTTAGTATTTTGTACCTATTGCACCTATTACCCTTTATACATTTATGTGTGCTGTCTATACTTTGTCCTTAAATAACTTTAGCGTACCATGCAGGAATCGACTCCATGACCCTTCATATTCTAGTACTGATTCTTTATGAGAGAGAGAGATTCTTTACAAGAGAGAGAGTGATTCTTTACGAGAGAGAGAGAGATTCTTTACGAGAGAGAGAGAGAGAGAGAGAGTTTCTTTACGAGAGAGAGAGAGTGAGAGAGCGATTCTTTACGAGTGAGAGAGAGAGAGAATATGAATGAGAATAAAGAACCTCATGAAGGGCAAGGGGACTGAAGTGAGCAGCCCTATCAGCGTGAAGGTCCGACTACAACCAGGGATCCGGAGCAGTTTACAGCCAAGGTGACGGAGAATATTGTTTCCAGCAAAATGCCACAGATACAGCTACATATGCTTGAATGTAGATAAATTCATGGTCCAGTAATTTTGCAAGAGTAGCCCCTTCTGATCTGAATTGATCCATTAATGGAACAGATGAATAATGGAGGAATATTTCACAGACAACAGCGACATCTACAGAAGTTTCTTTGTCTGCTGACACTGCAAGAAATATTGCTGACATTGCATAACAAACATCAACCTGATTGCCTGGGACTGTCCTTGGGGTATGGGTGTGGTATGTTAGGAAAAGTATAATTACCATAGCTTTTAGTCTGTTATGTAGGTACACATGCATTTAAGAGGGCTGGTATGTGCGTACACACTGCAGTACATATTGTGTGAGGCCTTATTAGCTAAACAATCATTGTTCATTAGACTACCTTATCAATTATTTTAATTCCAGTTATTTTACCTTGTTAAACATGAAAAAAAGGCCTGAGTATAGAAATAAACCCCAAATCTGTCAGTGATTCACAAAATGGTATATCAATAACCCATAGTATACAAAACAGTGGATGGCGCTCTAACACTCTCCTATAAAACCCAAGTGAAAATAAATAGTGATATGTTATGAACCAAATTAAAAGGTCCACATTATTGTGAGCAAAAGACACTGACTGGCACTGAATTTGAAGCAGGGGAACCTGGTTCAATTCCCGGTGTCTGCTCCTTGTGATCTTGGGCAAGTCACTGTATCTCCCTGTGCCTCAGGCACCAAAAAATAGATTGTAAGCTATCTTGCTGATCTGTGCCTGCAAAATGTCTCTGTAAAGCGCTACGTAAAACTAGCAGCGCTATACAAGAACATGCTATTATTATTATTATTACTGTATTATCATACCAATAATAAGTGACAAACCCATAAACACTGAAATAGTGAAAAAGGTGATATATAAATATAAGAAGTATATCCTCCTCTCAACCATCAAACAGGCTGTTTCAAAAGTCTGGAGAGAACCCATAGTGAAGACATACCAAAAAATGTATGTAGTTATTAAATGGGACTAATATGTGTACAAAAAGGTGGAAACATAAATGTCTGTCCTCATTATCGGCAGAACTCGGGTTTTAGGTTATTTTTCTAGAACATACACTTATGAAGATTTCAGCCCAATATAATGTCCTTTTTTTTATAAAATAAATGACAAGCTATGTGATATAAAATATTATTTTTTTGCACCTTTTTGTTCACATACTAGTCTCCTTGAGGATTATTTTTTTTCTATCTGCAAAGATATATTATGTTCATGAAATGAATGGTGTCATGGCCCAGCGACTCATCCTGCACCTGTTTTAAGATTGGTGGGACATTGGTTAAGTACCATAATTGGACGAAGATGTGTTGTTCGGTCTATGAGACGTCACGTCTGATGGATGTCAATTTCAGACCGCCCCATCTTCCTGTCTTTTTCTCTCTCTCTCTCTCTCTCTCTCTCTCTCTCTCTCTCTCTCTCTCTATATATATATATATATATATATATATATATATATATATATATATATAGCGCTGCCTATTGTAGGTCTTCTTATATTACTCAAACTGATGAAGGGCGTTGCGTAGCCCGAAATGCTGTTGCTCTTCATTTTGCAGTCCCAATAAATGGCAAAAGTTTGATGCGAGGAATTGATATGAAGCTTCTGGACTAACTTTTTCAGGAGTGTTTTCTTTTTAATACAGTATTTTTGCTTTGGATGATATAGTGAGGTCACACATTTTTATTTTGATCTAACACTCATGCATGACTCAAACGCCAAACCCTGATGATAAGGACATCATTGGTCCTCAATATCATATCTGCTGTGGAATCTCAACCAGCCTAATACACTCTGATGCTACAAATCAATACATACTCACATGTATTTCCAAACTCAAGTAGCTGTATTGACTCAAGATCAGAGGTTCCCAGCTCCAGTTCTCAAGAACCACTTCCAGTGCAGGTTTTAATAATACCTCGTGCTTAAGCATAGGTGGTTCAGTCAAAATGATTGGGCCACCTGTGCTAATGAGAGGATAGCCTTAAAACCTGTACTCTTAGTGGTCCTTGAGGACTGGATTTTGGAACACATGCTCTAGATACATTAAATGTAGATTAATTTCAGGTTATGATAATTTTTTTAAATAAATCAAGTGAGTTTTTTTTATGGGTGTAATAGTGTTTGAACAGCTCTTGGACCTCACCGCTCTTTTCTTAATAAGTACGGCAATATATTGTAGTACACATCTGATAAATTATCATTCTCAAGGTCCTTTCATGTTGACCATCTCTTAGCTGCAGTGCTTACCAATGTTTAATTGGTTGGTTGTGCTCTACAGTATATCTTGAATGACTGGAGTTGCTTATAGAAACTTCTTGAAAGTGGATAATGGTAGTGAACTGGTGTGCGATAGACAGCTGAGACTGAAAGCTGAATTACATTGATGTTGACCTTCATTAGGTACTGTAAATATCTCTTGTTGTTTTATTTTTTGCATTTTTTATGTAGATAATTTGGAACGTAGTGACACATTCTAGATCTCTCATTTTATTGTTTATTACAAGATTGTTGGCGCCACAGATCAGAGGTGAAGTGATGTGTTTTAAGAATGCTGATGATTAATATTATCATTTAGTTTAAAGGCAGTGACGTATTACACAACACAATGGTCGTGTTACAGTTTCTGATTTCAAATCTTTAACTTATTGAAAATGTATTCTTTTTTTTTTTCAACTTAAATTTTTGTATTGGGCAGCAAAACACAGATATACAGAAATATAGCATAAATGAGTGAATTATCGGGGGGTGTTGGATAAAAAAAGGAGGGGGGAGAAAGAGGAGGCGCAGGGGGAGGGACAGCATTTTGGTGGGTTTTCAAAAACGTAATACTCTACATACTGTAAACATATCATCATTTGCTTTTACAAGGGGATTCTGGGGCAGCCTCTCTGTCCTTCATGGGGTCTGTCTCTGAGGAAACCGGGGTGGTTGGGAGGAACACGAGTTCCGTAACATAATATATGTAGAGATGGGACAGAAGAGGTAGCTAGAATTGTCCTCTAGCCGTGGTCTATTGAGGTGTTACAAGCTGAGGGAGCTTAAGGCTACATTTCGGCTGCCTGTGAAATTTATCCAGGGCATCCATATCTTCTGGAAATTATCATAAGTATCATTGAGAAAACTAGTGAGTTTTTCCATCGTACATACAAACCACACCTTGTTTCTAATTAGCGGGATTGATGGTAATTTATCTTGTTTCCAAAGACCTGCTAAGGCACACCGTGCCGCGGTGATAATATGTATTATTAGCTTGTTTTCCATCCTAGGGCGGTCTAGAAGTGGTTTGTTTAGTAGAAACATCCATGGATCTAGGGGAATGTCCGAACCCACGATCTGGCGTATCAAGGATCTCACCTGCCTCCATAAGGCCTGCACACTAGGGCATGACCACCACATATGTAGAAAAGAGGCCAGCCCACCGCAACCTTTAGGAAACATAAGGGGAGTAGCCTGGGACAAATGTAGCTATATTTTCAAGAGTGTTGTACCAATGGGTCATAACTTTGTACGCATTTTCCCGGATTGTTGAACAGATTGAGCTTTTTGAACAGTTTCGAAAATATCCCCCCAATCATCGTCCTCCAATTCCTTACCCAGATCGGTTTCCCATTTTTCTATGAATTTAAGCTTTACTTAGGGGTCTTCAGCTGCCAGGGAAAATTGGCCGTATAGTTTCGATATCCGCTTTTCGCAGGAGTCTGCTCCTAGACAGAGTCTCTCAAACAGGGAGAACGAACTAGTGGGCCTGACTTTAGCATAAAAGGCCCTTAACTGGAGATAACAAAAGATCTCTCCCGGTAGAAATCCCCTATCTTTAACCAATTTATCAAAAGGCGTCACTTTGAGGTCATGGCTAAAATCAAAGAGTCTACAAATATTTGCTGGTAGAAATGTCCCAGAGAAACTGCAAGATGAGACCGTTGCTGCCAGAATTGTGCACATATAATGATCTACCATATGTCCATGAAAATAAATCAATGAAAGCACTCCCGTTCAGTCTCCCAATGTGTGGTACATGAAGTGAATAAACTTATTATGCTGTGTACCTGTAACACCCCTCCGGTACGGGGCTAGAGTGTGGTAAGGAAGAAGTTTGAATGCGGTGCAGCCTTGTCCCCAGCCAGGGAACTATACGCGGTCTTAAACACCCTGCTCCTCCGCCACTGCCCTCACAAAACCAGCGTCACATACAGCAGTAAACCCCACGGCGGGGGTAGAGGGAGTACTCACAATCTTGACACGCCGCGTCTCAGCTCCGGAGCTCCAAAGCTGATCCACCCGCTGACGTCAGGCTCCACTGATCCGGAAATGATGCGTGCTCCAGCCGAGGTATGTGCGTTTCGTCCGCGAGCAGGGACTTTTTCAAAGAGTTTGAAAAAGTCCCTGCTCGCGGACGAAACACGTCAGAGTTTCCATGTAGCAGTGTATTTTACTGTGCCAATGCACTCAATAAACAACCTTTTAGTAATTGCGTGAGGACATCCACTTTTTATGCCCCTGCGGTTTGCAGTGACCGCCTGAAAACCCTTTTTTCTTGTTGTACAAATATTTGCTTGCTGCCATTTCGCAAAGGATTCTTTGGATAGTCCAGGGAGATTTATTTAGTCTCCAAGCTACCCTGGGTACCATGATGTTCAGATTTGTGATTGTAGAGTCTACAAGGGCGTGATCTGACCAGGTTATATTGGATATTTAAGTCGGAGACCTGAGGGATCAGAGCTGCGCTTATAGAAATATAGTTGATGCGTGAGTATGTTTGGTGATGGGATGAGTAGAAGGTAAAATCCCTGGCCTGGGGATACACCTCTCTCCATATATCTACCAAATTAAGTGAGAGAAGGCCTTGTGTAAGGGCCCTGATCTCATGGGATCTATAATTCTGGGGGGCCAGAGTTCAGGGCGGAATATTTGTCAAGGGCCGGGTCTAGTGTGAGGTTACAATCTCCTCCCAGGATAATCTGACCTTTCGCCCAGATGCCTAGAGTAGTAAAAAATTAGTTTAAAAAGTCCACACTGTTCTCATTTGGAGCATAAACTGTGGGTATGGTTGTTTCCTTTCCATACAGTTCTCCTACCAGAATCATACATCTGCCATCTCTGTCCAGAAAATTTACTCTTTTTACCTTAATTTAGTTGAAAGTGCAAGTAGCCATTAAAGTCTTAGAGAAAAACCAGATTCAATGTGCAGTGCAGTGCAGTGCAGTGCAGAACATTATTTTTGTTTAAAAAGAGTAAACTTTAGGTTTGTATAAGAAAAACAATGGGAGGGGCGTCCACAGTACTGTATCATACGGGAAACATTAATGAACTGGTGATTGAAGAAATAACCATAATTAATTAATTAATTAATTAAATTCAACCCATCCTCAACTAGTTTGATGTCGATCATTTACCGTGTGGAATAAAATTAAGCTTAAGGACAGACAATATGCTGCAAAAACTTGACTTTAAGAAAGAAGCTAATGATGCCACAGCATTGTATCATTCTATGGTTATGGGTCTGTTTTTGTGAAGAGGACATGGTGCTGTGTCATCTGTGAAATCTGCCTTGCTCTGTTCTCCTAGTGTAAATAATAATAATAATAATAATAATAATCATATGCAAATAACAAAGTCAAGTGCTGGCTCCTGAAAGGGTATTCCCACGGCCACAAACCATATTTTTTGCTTGTAATATACCAATATCATATCACATAAAAATGCCACTTATGTATACTTTTTAATTTTGGAAATTAATATCAACTACACTATTACAGTTTACTGGGTACTTAGTTAAAACAGACTGAAAACAAAGTGTCATCTTTTTCTGTGCTGGCACGATGTACAGAACTTAAATAAATTCAATTTACACCCATGTAATAAAGACATCTGCAACCATAGTTGAAACTCATTGACCCTGGGATGGAACAACCCTGGTCCAGCATATAATAATAATAATAGCTTGTTCTTGTATAAAGCTGCTAGTTTTATATAGTGCCAACAGAGACATTTTGTAGGTCCCTGCCCTGTAGAGCTAACAATCTATGTTTTTTTGTGCCTGAGGCACAGGGAGATGGCTTGCCCAAGGTCAGAAGGAGCTGACACCAGGAATTGAACTAGGTTCCCCTACTTCCAACTCAGTGCCAGAGTAAGTGTCTTTACTCTCTGAGCCGCTCCTTCTCTATATAGGAGAAAAGCACCATCTGTTTAAATCGTTTTCAAGTAACATTCTACTGCTTCACTGTAAAGACAGTAACCTCATTAGCGGGGGCTCTGACCACTTATTGTTGTGGTATTGTGCTACTGTTTAGCTTCAAAGATAAAAATACAGTATTACATTTTTTTGACACACTTAGATAAATGTATTAAAAAATGTTCTATTTTTTCTACTCAAATCTCATGTTGATTCAGAATACGAAAAAGCAAGACACCTGTTCATTTCCATCCTCCCAGATGTTTTCTGCCAGCGAGTGCTTGCTTGGAATGTGAAAAAGGTTATTTTTAAAATATTTGCCATCTTGATTTCTACAGCCAACTACAATTATGCACAATAGCATATATAGATTTTCATCACTAGGTGGCAATGTTGATTTGGTTACGCTCTACCTTACAATGTATAAATATGGCCAAATGAGATAGATAAATTAAGAGACAATTATCCATGTTCTAGTCTTTCGCTATGTGTGATTAAACTAGTTTCTTACAGCCTGCAGGATAAATTCTATAGGGTGTCTGACTTAGTCAAAACTGTTTCTTCATACACACACCCTTCCTAGCTTTCACCTCAATCTGTCATGCAGATTTGACACTGCAACGCTCTTGTGTTACTCTGAAATGACATATATATAATGTGGAATATTGTGCACATTTACAGCCAGAATTTTTTCTCCCTAAAACATTGCTCTATTGTGACATGTTTCACAGAAAAACAGAGGGGTTTGCAGTGAACATCTAAATAATACTTTCGTTATAAAAACAAAACACTATTGATATGGATATAATTTTACAAGCACAGTATATGTACTTCTATATTTCTGTTTTTCTTGATTACACATTTTACAAACGATTTCTTTTATTTTGAATGCACAGATTCTAAAAGAACTTGTATTGGTTACAGAATTTGCATGTGCAGTTATGTGAAGCTGAGCATATTCAGCTCATTACAGGTTTAGTAGATTTCACATGTCACCAATATCAAAAACATATTAACCTCTAGGCTGCCAGAGGGGCTTACAAAAAAAGATATTGGCTGTCATACATACCCTACTAGAGGCATACAATGTAATCTGAGTCACAAGAGAGTTATTCAGCACTGTTTAATTTCATATACCTATTTCATATACTTATTTCATTTTATAAACACACACACACACACACATTATTTCTTTTTTATTCTAAAAAAAAATTGGGGGAGGGTCTTTTTAATTCTATCAGCAAAAAGGGAGAAAATAAATAAAATATAAATGATCTACTTGATTATGTCCAAATCCTAACTTTTTATTACCATTACACACTTTTCACATTACATCACATTAAACACATGCACAATTTTGTTAGATATGGGACAAATGTGAATTATTTTATTAAAACCCTATTTCTTAAAAACATTCGAATCACAAAAGATTTCAGGCTAACAATTCGCAGTTATTGTTATAGACCAAAGCTGAACAAATGTGCTAAATTAGGTGAAAATCTGAGTGCTAAACTATTTATAAGATGCAGTTCAAAATATACAAGTAAATTATAGAATAAAACGGGCCTCTCCTGGGTAGTTATTGACTATGAAAGGGTTCAAAAGCTATGATCAATAACAATTCTAGTGGCAAGCTGCTCTTCAGAGAAACTGCTAATGAATCAATAGTTTAAAACATACAGTAAGTCACAAAAAATATTTCAAAATTGTTCCTAATACTAATACAGTACAGTATAAACTTGTCATGTAAATGATTATAGTGGAGTCAGTAGATCCAATATACAGTAGACAGAAAATTTGCAATGCAAGAGGGTTTGCCTATTGTTGAAGATTATAATGTGCACTGTGTGGCATGCTCAAGGCAAAAATGTATTGAGGTACATTTGATTGCTGCACAAATATAGTAATGCTTACATTTTTGCCACACGCAACACAGATTAAATGCAAACATTTTTTAATCGACTGAAACCTATTACTTATCTGGGCAGGTATTATATAAATTAAAAATGTATTGTTCAACACTATATTGTATTTAGGATCATAGTGTCTGCAACCTCTGTTGATTCAAAGAAAATGCTAAATTCATCCTCTTGTCTGCTGCATAGGCCTTTAGCCCATTCTAGGCTCTTACAGCAGTAAGAAGAGGAGGATCACTTTATCAAGTTGATTAATACTGTTCATACTGTAGCATCAGTGAAAAACTATTTCATCATGTGAATCAAGTTTCATTTAGACACACACACATCTGTTTATCTTGATGCTCATTTGTATTAGATCTTTGAAAATAACTGAATTAAAATAAAAAAGTGAATTGAAAGTAACATTTCTGATACATAGGCCATCCTTCACTAAAAAAAAAACATAATAGCAGTTTTGTGCATACTGACACAATTCACTTGAGCATTCTGAAATCATTTTTCAAACCTATTCTGGTTTACTAAACTAGACAAAAGTGTTATAAAATGTTAAAATGTAAAGTCTGTATTTAATTTCTTAGATGCTGATTTTCTTCTCTCTTTGTAAAAATGTAAAGTCTCATTTGTAGAATGAACCAGAAGCACCTTATATACCTTAGCATTTTTATACAGTCAATTATTACAAAATTACAAAAGTGTAACTCTAATATAAGTTGTTAAGCAACACTACACATAAGGCAAAATATAAACTTTGGAGCTTTCAGAAAATATATATATTATATACTGTAAGTTTTATAGTATGAATCAGCCACAAATATGTGTAACAAACAAAAACACTGCTTGTCTGAGAATTTGCAATGTGTACTTTTTCTGGAAGAAAAAAATGTATAACTAAACATGCAGACTGTATCCTGGATATTGCTGATTATAGTCAGGATATAGTCTGCAACATACTGTACAGTAAGCATAAATCTATTTTAAATGTATTTCAAGCACTTGGATATTCGCGTGTCAACACTGAAACTGCATGTTGCTAAATTAAGAGTAAATTTAAGGCTCTGTAGATTATTATTATTGAAGGTATACTTTATAGCCAGAAATATTCTTTTAATATATTCAGTGTGGTTTTGTCAAAGGAATGCTAACTTCAGGAGTTCTGAAGTCAGGTGGCAGCAGTCTATGATTAATGATGTCCTGTTTGATAATTGAAGTACTAAGAGGCATCGAAACGTATTACTCCTTCCCACATCTTTTTCTTCCCCTTTATTTTTCACCGGTGGATTTCAGAATTTCAGATACTTGCATTGTCATGAAAGACTTCCTATAAATGTCCATTGAAGCATTTATCTATGTTTGGACCCATGATAGCTGCTGTCCCAAATCAGTGTTGCCTGCTTTTGCTGAGCATCTGACAGTATGACAAATACTAGCAGCACTTCAGTGTACTTTCAAAAGTGGTGACATTATTACACAAAATAAAGCATAACCTGGTGCACAGCCACCAAGGCTTTGATAAAGCGCCTGTTCTTCCTGTTGCAAAATGCAACCGAGTGTTTGAATCCCTTGGTCCATACTAAGCTCCAATGAACTCTTTCACAGCCGGAAAAGCATTGCAGAATAATGCTTTGCAAGCCACTCTGGCAGCAAAAGGGTTAATAAACCAAGTGATATTTTATATTTTTCCAACTTCAAGTTCCCTTTCCTGACTTTTGGAAATGCACCGTTCTGTAATAGATGTTGAGAAATCAAAAATGATTCATGCTCACCCCTTGAAGATGTGTAGTTCTCCTTTAAACTTAACTAATTTTGTAGAAATCTGCTTCATCATGAAAATCCTCATCATAAACGTGGGTTTTTGAGTACGTAAAAAATATATGAACAGCTTTTCTTTTCATTTTTTCTACGTGATCCTTTTCTGGTGATATTTCTCACGTAATGCATTATTTAATTTTTGCTATTCACATCTCTTTGAATTGACTACTAGTGCTGAAAAGTTATATATTGTCCTATGCAAACATCAAGTGTGAGTCTATGTAAAATGTGATAGTCTACAGAACCTCATAAATCATTATGGTGGAGAGAAGAGTAGAAACAGTAGAAAAGGAGCGGATATTTTTTTTAACAGTGAAAAATATATGAAATTTATTTAACCACTGAATAAGGGAACTGTGGCAGGGTCTATAACTGCTTATTTCATGTGCTATCAATATAGATTGTAAAGAGGTTGAACTGAACGAAATGGACATATGTAATTTTCAACTTAATCTACCATTAAACCTGAAAGTTAACCATTTGTAAATTGCTGATCCTACAAGTTTTATATTGCAAGTACAAATGTAGCCATAATTGCGAGCTCAGCATCCCCCAGTCCGAGAGAGGAGACTATACGCCCCATAACTGGCCGTGGCTTTTACCTTCCCTAGAGCTGTGGCATTTTGTCATCTGCACCTGTCTTAAAGGTGCTTAATTAACAATCAGAGAAAGAAAACAAACTATTACCTATTCCATTCTATTTTTGCTTTACAAAAATAACATTGAGCAGTCAGCAGCTCTAAAGCAGAATGTGATAGAGATACCACCCATAAGCTGCTTTAGGTCACACTGCTAGAGCAGTGGCTCTGAAAAGCTGTGGTTGTGGGTTCTATTCCTGTTGAGTCTGACACAATTCCAGTCATTAGGCTGTTACCTTTAGGCTTATTAACTTTGTATTGGAAGTGTGGGATGGGGCTCATTCAAATATACTTTGCATAGCCATTAGCATATCTCCCAGTCAGTTACCTCAGGTGAGCTCCTTTTTCCGCACAGGCATGTCTTCTTAATTTATTTATGGGGACATGTATTAATTTAGACCTCTCTCTCCCTCCATTCTGAAGAACGGGTTTGCACTGTTTTGCACATCCCTATTAATAATGGCAATATGAGTATATGCGGATGATTGATTAAAAGCACACATATATATTTAATTTATTGGAAGACATTGTGAAGCATATGAAGATAGAACCTCGCTCAAACTAGAGTTGGTGCCGTGTGGTACCAGGGAGATAGTCAAACTGTACACAAAAAAACTGATGGGTCATGTTGGAGAGACACGATCCACAGGAAGAAATCCCTTTAGTGTGCACTACTGACTAAATTAATTTATATATAATTTTAATGTTATGGTCTTGATGAAAATGCAGACAAAAGCAGTCTAAAATCAAAGTTTAATGACACGTCATAATAATCACACAAAATGTTACAAAAATTTAAAAAGAGCAAATGTCGATTTGTACCTGAAGTAGAGGGACCTACTTGATGAATGCCTTAATATGCATGCATATAAATTATTATGTGGCCTTATAAATGTGTGTATCTCTTAAAGTCTTGCAGACGTATTTGTTGACCTAAAAATTGGTCTGATACACTAAACACTAGTATATGGCTGTGGTATTAGTCTGTGTGTTCCCTAATCGTGAACACGATTAGGGACCACACAGACTAATACTATACTAGTGTATACTAGTGTTTAGTGTATCAGACCCATTTTTAGGTCAACGAATACGTCTGCAAGACTTTAAGAGATACACACATTTATAAGGCCACATAATAATTTATATGCATGCATATTAAGGCATTCATCAAGTAGGTCCCTCTACTTCAGGTACAAATCGACATTTCTTTTTTTAACATTTTGTGTGATTATTATGATATGTGTCAATAAACTTTGATTTTAGACTGCTTTTGTCTGCATTTTCATCAAGACCATAAAATTAAAATAATTTATATAAATTAATTTGCTCCAGTAGTGCACCAGTAAAGGGATTTCTTCCTGTGGATAGTGTCTCTCCAACAAAGCCCAAAACATTCTGAAGACTTAATTTCCATATGACTGCTACTGTACCTACTGTTCTTATATCACAGTGAAATTTACTGTAAAATATACAGTACATGAGGATAATAATGTTGACATTTCAGCATTGTACACACATAACCAGCATATCTGACTTTAGAAGCTCCATGATAATTGATGGACATCAAATACATTGGATTTTTAATGGCACACCTATAAGAGGCCTTGGGGGAATGTCTGGACTGTATTCATGTATTGTAAAGCATCTAATTGATATACAGTATGTATTGCTTTAATTATAATCAATACCATGTGAGTCTTGCATTTTAATTTCATAACCCATCAATTTATTTGCAGTTACATCATAAACAAGACAAAACTCACTGGTCAGTGTGGTCTTATGATGAGTACTTTGATTGTCAGAAATGTTATATGAGGATAATAGTACACCAATTTGTCTGTTTCACCAAAATCAATATCTATTGATTTTCTACCACGTATTGCTAGGAAATTTATTTGAGATGACCCAAAAAGGAGGAGGTTATAGCTTTTATTAGTAGAAGGGCAAATGGTGATAGGTGGCGAACTAATGAAAATAAACGGATGTAAAAGAAATTGCAATATTTTTTGAAAATTATTTTAGATTATCTAAATTATACCCGTTCAATATTTATTTTTAATAGCATATGTTCTCTTTTGACCTGTCTTGGTCTTGGACAGTAGGGAGATATGGACAAGTATTAAGAAATATGTTTTAGCCATTAGATTGATGTACTGTAAGTGTAGGCATTTTTTTTATTTTTACATATCTTGGTTATATGGATCAATATTAGCAAGATTTAGTAGCTGCTCCAATACAAGAAGAAAAAAACAACCACACACATACTACTAGTGGCTACATACAACCCTGCCGTAGAAGGAATGCGGAAGATATTCAAAGATCTGCAAGCCATGTTGAAAGAGGATGGAACATTAAAAGTCATCTTCCCCAAACCCCCATCCTTGCATTCCGGCAGCCACAAAACCTCAGACAGAAGTTAGTCAATAGAAAACGTCATAATGAACTCATGACGCCAAGAAAAGTACAACACTATGCAACATATGCTGCAAACCTTGTAAACATATATGCCGAGATCCCACAGCCAATCACAAACATATAACACACAATAACACACAATGAAGAAGAAAAATATTGCACTCCCGTAGGATACCACTTCTCACAGCCAGCTCATGCCACAAATGATTTAAAAATAAAAATCCTCAACAAAATTTTAACTAGCACTCCAGAACGGAAAATATTTGAACTCAAAATTACAGTATAATGCTCTTGGATACTAAAACAAGAGGACTTAATGCCGATATGGGGTTTCTAACGCACTATCATATTTTTTTGTAATGTCTCTCCCTGCCTCTTTGATAATTTTACAATTACCCCCTCCCTGCACACTGCTGATGGATGCATCTATATATCACTGTCCCTTTCATCCATTTATTGCCCTGTCTGTTTATTTACCATTCTCTCTACCATTCCTTTCCTACATCATCTGCCTTGAGATTGCTATCTTGTTTCTTTTTCTTTGCATCTGTATTTAACTCGTATGAATGTGCTCACAGGTGATATTTTTATATCTCAGACAGGTCTGCAACCCTGCTTTTCACCATTATCTCCTAGCATACAGTGCATCCAATGCAGCAAGGGATTCTGGGAAATGCCATGAAAATGAGCACAGTGTCACCATTTGCTTCAAATCAAATTTAACATGGACTCCTATGAGTTTATTCCTGCCGTATTACACAGCTTTTGAGCACAGCTTTTGGTTAAAGAAGTGCAGAGCCAGTATTTAACTCATGGAATCTTTGTAAATCAGCATGCTAACCTGAGGAAGTGAGAAAACTCTTGAAAGCTTGTCTTATAATATCCATTGTTAGTCCAAATAAAAAAAAAGGTATCACCTAATACTGAAGTACTCATTTACTCTGCACTATCGCAACTGGACTAACACGGCTAGTTCTACGTAATGCAAGATTTAGCAAGAAGTTTAGAGATTCAAATATGATAATTACATGTATCATATTCTGTATCTCAGAAATACTGTAACCACGCTGCTTCATTCCAAGCAGCAACAATCTCCGTTCTATCTGAGGTAGTGTACACCTATCTATCTAATGATTTGCATCAAATGTAATAAACTTGTGTAGCCCTGTGTAATTTTGGGGTTACATGCCTTTCTCCTCCTGTGCAATAATCCCTGTTAAAAGGGCAGGTTTGCCAGGAGTAATCATGGGGTTTGCCCTCACTTCATACTGTATGCTGTGTATTATTCAGTGAAGGAAGTGACATCAGGCTCTGTGTCCACTAACAGCGACACAGGGGTGGTGCCTACTGAAGCTATATAATATGCAGCACTTCCTGAATTTAGTGTGTGCCTCACCATCTGAGTGAGGTGAGTCTATCCAGCAACCTGTCAGGGCTCAGGCAGTGTTTGTGGCCCTCCCTTCAGGGAGTGGTGTGGAAGACTATACCTCCTACTTCATTAGGGAGTAGGGGAAGAGTTAGACCTGCTTTCGGGGCCCTTGCCTGGGAGTGTAAGGTCAGGGACTTCCTTTGGGTTGGCAACCTGAGAATGAGTGGCTAGACGACCAAGCCACTATGATGGGCGGCTGTCCATGTCTGCTGTTAATAAAGGATCCCAAAGAAAGATATTGCTTCTGTCCTGTGTGTGGAGTCACTAAGGAAGAAGGTGCACATAGAGGTTCTCTTTCAGAGACTTCTCCCTGCTACGCTGGGGATCTGGAAGAGATAGAGGCAATCTTCTCTTTTTTGCTTGTATTGTATGACCCTATAGAAGTTAGAGAGGCACACATATTTTAATAAAATGTATGGAATGAATATATTGGCTTAATATCAAAATAAGACTGGAGATCATTTCTGGTTTCCCAAGTCTCCATTATCCATAGGTATATGAGATGATCACAAACCAGAGTGCTATGGAATTGGAGTCAGAACAACATGACTGGAGAAAAACCTCCGACTGACATGAAGCCAGACTGGCAATACAGTATGTATATACAATTCTCAGTATCTGTCCTTTATTCTCCTTTAAAGGAGCAATCAAACCCATTGATTTATTTTGTTTTGAAAAGTTGTTGTTTTTTTTTTAACAAAAGAGTGAATCAGGGTGTCTCCGAATCTGAACCCCATTAATTTCAGCTCTGGTGATCCCCTGCTGGCAGAGATACTTACCTCCATAGTTGTTGCCGGCAGCCACTCCGGCTTAGCTCGCTGGGCTTAAAAATTTAAAGCTCCCGCGTCACATGGGTTAATAGGCAGCCACGCCGATGACGTCACAGCTTCCTATTGGCCTGCAGGGTATGGCAGCTTTGAACACCAGCCATTATGGGCTCTCTGGTAGTTGAGCTGCGGCTACCAGCACCTACTACGGAGGTATGTCTGAAAGTAGGGAGTTCCTGGAGCTAAAATTAATAGGGGTCAGCTCTGGAGACCCCCTGCTGCAATGTTACACACACACACACACACATATATTGAAAAGGTGGCACTGTGTGCTCATTTGCATGTCATTTCCCAGAATCCCTTGCTGCAGTGGAAGCACTGTATGCTGGGTGATAATGGTGAAAGGCAGGGTTGCAGACCTGTCTAAGGCCGGGTCCATAGGGCTTTCGCCTGTGTGGAGGCGCACGCGGCCGTCATGTCACCCGCTGCGTTTTTTGGCCATGGTACGCGAGCCGTCCGTGGGCGTGTCTAGGGGCGTGCCAGTGATGTCACGGAGCTGATTCGTCCTCGTTGGGCAAACCGCTCAAGTGACCTGTCTGTTGTGCTGAGAAATCAGTTTAACTGATTTCTCACGCAACGCGCGTCCCTTCCTGCTTCCACGCGGACGCGCCCGCAAGCCGCATGGATGCGAACACTGCCTTAATGCTGTCTGTTCGCTCAGCGTGCTTTGCCTCCGCACGGTCTGCAGTACCATGGCCCCAGCCTATGACATGCAAATGAGCACAAAGTAATATTTCCATTATATATATATATATATATATATATATATATATATATATATATATATATATATATATATTTTTTTTGCAATATACATATATATATATATATATATATGTATATTGCAAAAAAAATTACTGGCATGGATTTAATTACAGTAGCATGAAAAACTCCACCAAATCTGAGTTCTAGGAACTATTCATGGCAAATGACCTTTATCAAGCGTACAAATCTTGGTTAACTTAACAATAAGGGTGGCCCTTACACTAGTGTTTTGTTTTTCGATTCTAAGAAACCCATTTATTTAGTATCTGTAAAAAAAAATGGAAAAACCCTCAAAATAAGCAGGGAAAATGCTTACATTTTTCATTAAAATTTTTACAATTTGACATTTTGTGCAAATTTTTGAGAGGTTTTCTTTCACAAACCCAAAAGTTTGCCTTAGTTTATCTTAAAAAATCACGCACAAAAAAAGAACCTGAGAAATAGCTTTTTTTCAGATTTTGACTTGAATTTCCCTTGGATTTGAAAATGTGTCCCGAAATTCAACTTGGACATCCAAGCAAGCTTTGAAGTTCACAAATGTTGGATTTCGAAGTCGCCAAGCTACCTTTTCATACAGTACAAGCTTCTTATATTTGATTTGGCTGCAAGTACGGTAGATGTTTTTGTACACTGCGCTTCAAGGCACACTTTCCTTGCTTCAATATAACAGCAAAAGGCAATTTTTATAAGAAACTACAATGCCTCTCTCAAAATGACAGCAGACCATGGACACAATATAAGATATTTCAAACAACAAAATGCCAACCGACTTAGCTACTGTAAAATCAACTAACTACCAGCATTACAGCAACTTAGAATTCGAAACCTCAAATTACTTTTCAAAACAGATACCCACTGTCAATCCAGAGAACACACAGCCTGCCTGGGAGTTATAAACCTGTCTGATAATGATCTGACAAAACCTGAGATTTCAGTTCTCTCTAAGGGTCTAACATTCTGTCCCACCACCAAACTGTATCAAATCCAATTATACTCAGACCTAGAAGAATTCTTCAGGAGATTATGACTAAAAGAATATTTCCACAAAAAAGAGAGCACCCCCACAACAACAAAAAGAGGAACATCTATTTCACACCACCAACAGGACGCAATGGCAATGTAGACAGCTACATAGAGAGCTTCAGATTGTGAGTTTCCTCACTAACATCAGCACAGCAGAAAACAAATTATGTACAGCCTTTCCCCCATGGAGTGATCTGCAATTAAGGAACTGCGAACCAACCACAACATTACTATCAAACCAGCAGATAAAGAAGGTGCAGATGTGGTTATGGACACAAATAAATACATAGAAGAAGGTAACAGACAACTCACAGGTATCCCCTACTACAATAAACTGACCCACTATCCAACCCAGGAATATACAAAGCAACTCAGGGATCTCATCAAATAATTCTCTAATCACCTGCAACCATAATTGGAGCAACTAAAACCCAACAACCCAGGAGTTGGCATCTTCTACTGTACATGCTACCCAAAATCAACAAATCAGGAAACCCCGGCAGACCAATTATAACAGATATAGATACACTCACTGTCAAACAAATATCAGACCTTGTGGTGAATATCCCCAAACCACTAATCACAAACACCAACAACTTCATACAAGATACCACAGATTTAGTCAAACTTAACAACATCGAAAAACTACCATTCAACACAGTACTAGTTACCATGGATGTATAATCTCGGTCCTGTAACATCACCCACATGGAGGGCACTGAGGCGTGCTTGCAATTCCTTGCAACATTTCCCCTGGATCTGAAATACAGCGCTAAAGTTTTTACCAAACTGATCAAATACATCCTCACACACAACTACTTCCGCTTCAACAAGGAAATGTGTAAAAAACATCAACAGTGGCGCTCGGCGCTGGTAAACGGTGAAAACGGTGACATTTTTAAGGAGAATCCTTAACTTTAAGGATCTCTGTGCATCAACAGTGTGTAAAATAAGTGTTTATCAATGTAGACACAAATGTGACCAATCCGTAAAGATATAATAATTCACAATACAGTGTGTGAATTCAGCAAGTGCCCTCAAATGTGATTATTTGCAATTTACAATAAAAAGGGAATACTCCTCCACTCGGACCCTCAAACATGATATGTTTCAAAATATCTCCAACAAACAAGTAATGGGGACTGCAATGGGCACCAGGATGGCACCACAATATGCCGATCTTTTTATGTCATAGCTTGAACAGAGAATCCTAGCCACATGCCTCCATAAACCTTACAAATATTACACATACAGAACATTGATGATATGTTTATAATATTGACAGATGGTGAAGATAAACTAAAACAATTTCACAAGTCCTTCAGTTCATTCCATCCATCAATCAAGCTCAAAATAGATTATTCAGCAAACCTAGTGAACTTTCTGGATATAACAGTAATGCTGAAGAATGGCAAACTACACACATACAAGACAGATTGAGTTATCTCCATAACTCTAGCTTCCATCCCACTCAAACAAAACAACCCATCATACAGCCAGGGTGTAAGTAGAGATGGGCACATTTTGGGGGATAATTTGGATCCGAAGCGGTTTGGCCGGTTCCTTTAGTCCGCGGATTTCAGCAAATCAATCTCAAAAAGGGTGATTCGTGTTTGCCGATTTTTTTTTTATTACTATTGCCAATACACTCTGTGGATTCAGCAGTGCGTTGATGGATTTTTATGAATCCACCAATGAGTTACTGAATCTGTGGATTGTATCCAATGGCGGTTTTTGATGAATCTGCACGGATTAAAAAGCTAGCAAAGCCGTTTGCGGATGTTACACTGCGAAACAGATTTTGGGGGGAAAATGTGAGAAAATCTGGGAAATGGATTTGGGCAGATTCACCCATCTCTAGCCATAAGATATCACCGCATACATAACTGTTTCAACCTTGGGTCTCAGCAAGCTTTCTGTGAGTAGGTTTATTGGCTATGCACTCAAACCAAGGCTGCGCTGAAAAGCTGTGTAATATATGTCAGGCATAAGCTTATAGAGGTCCATGTTAAAATGGATGAGAAGTACAGAGTGACACACTGTGCTCATTTGCATGTCATTACCCAGAATCCCTGGCTGTAGTGGAAGCACTGTTTACTAAGCGATAATGGGGAAACAAAGGGTTGCAGACCTGTCTGAGACATGCAAATGCCCCAAAAGTGGTATTTTTATTTACTATACACTGTAAGGTGGAGGGTTTTTGTCACTTTTTTTTAAACCCACCATAACTTTTTTAATGTCCGGTTTTACACACTATCATCATTTTGTGTAATGTTTCTCTCTGCCAGTTGTTAATTTTACAATTCAACCCAGTCTTCCCCCTGCACCCCATTCCCCTTCACATTGCTGATGTATGGTTCTACATGCTCTCCCCATTTGTCACTATCACACTCATCCATTTATTGTTCTCGTGGCCAGTCTTCTGTACCTCATCTGCCTTAGATTGTTATCTTGGTTTTTATATCTGTGTTAAACTCATGGTGGAAGCATTGTATGCTAATATATAATAGGGAAAGACAGGGTTACAGACATGTCTGACACATGCAAATGCACCCACCAGTGGTATTTTTAGTTGCTGTTAAACTCATGAAATCTTTTGTAAATTATTATTGCTTGACCTAAGGAAGAGAGAGAACTCTTGAAAGCTTGTCTTATAATATCAATTGTTAGTCCAAATAAAAAAGGTATCACCTAATACTGAAGGACTCCACTATCACAATTCGACTAACACGGCTATTTCTACTTAATTCATATAGCTTGAAACAAACTTTTCTTTTAAACGACTAATTATTAAAAAGGGAATCATTCACACTCTGTCTGGAAAGGTGACATTAATTGCAGTATAATTTTTTTATCACTTCCAGACATGTCTGTGCTGTATTGTACTGCTCTATGTAATATGCTGGTGTTATATAGATTACAAACAGATAATACAGTACATATTAATAAAAATGATGGTCTATTGGCAGTGCATACCTGAATTTTGTTTCGTAAATGAATGTCTAAAATGATTACTTGGGATTACTGCTTTTAATATGGATGCAAAGAAAGCATGAAACTAATATGAGCCTTTGAAGCTAAATGAAATGGAACTAAAAATAGTGAAGTGTTGATATTCTCTCTTGGACATTTACTTTTGCTAGACAAAGACAGGTCTGATTTCATGATGTGTAGTTGATGACAGAATGACTCTTACTTTCTTAACTGATCTTCAATGACACTGTATTAATTCACTTTGTTTAGAGGAACATGCTGTAGATTCATTTATTGGCCCAAACAAAGTCCCATTTGGTACCTTTGTAAAAGATGCTTACATCATTCTAATACATTTTAGGAGGTATACACACATGGTTAATAGAAAACAATGAGTAAACATTAATCCAGATTCAGCTAACTAAGAGTATAATACTTTGTAAATGACTCGTTATGCCAATATTATATTATTTTTTCTTGGGATATAGCCAGTCTTTTGAGATTACCATAATGTTCATGTATTCTTTGTCAGAGTTTAACAAAGTACCTCAGTTAACATAAAAAGACCTTTGTCTAGGCTACAAGTCTAGGTAAGCCTTAAATAAACTCCAGCTAAATTACAATCTATGGGGCAAAAGATATTTGAACATTAACTCATTCAAGTTGCACAGATCTTGTAACCCAATTTGCATACACTTAACTGTATTTTTAGCGTGTGGCAATTTGACAACCATTAATAAATAAACAGCCCCACACATCTGGAATACCCTTCCCCTCAATATCCAACAGCACCCTCTCTATCCACATTTAAGATTAATCTTAAAACCTACCTCCTTAACAAAGCATATGGGTAGCTCCGTGGCTGATGCTATACACCTCATATAGCCCATTGCAGATGCACTTACTAGAACACCTTCCTAGTGTCTCTGTATGTTCTTCCTACTTACCAACTAGATTGTAAGCTCTTCGGGACAGGTGCTCCTTTTCCTAATGTTACCTTTATGCCTGAAGCACGTATTCCCTTTATATATATTTTACATTTTTGGTAATTTTTTAGCAATTGTTTCATTTTGATCATTTTATGTTCGTTTAATAGTTGTTATTGAGTGAATTGTATTATTGTAGCTTGCACTTACCTCAAAGATAGACAATTTGGTTTGTTTTATTTTTTCCATAGTCACCACCACCTACAGTATACTATCTAGTGGCCTTTCCTTACTCACAGCTATTTTGTTCACAATTGTACGCTATTGATTACTTACTAGCTGTATCTTTCAATTTGGCATTTATTAGCTGGTACTACAGTATATTAGGTGCTACTTCATTTTTTTGTTTCTTGTACATAATATATATATATATATATATATATATATATATATATATATATATATATATATATATATATATATATATATATATATATATATATATTAACACACACATTCCCAGCTAGCTCAAACTCCTACACCCACCACGTCATGAATATATATTTATGTCAAAAAGAGTGCTACTGGGCGTGGCAAATGTATACAACAAAAGACAGGGATGCCCGATGCTACATCCAATTGACAAAACATATAAAGTAATAAGTATAAAGTTTAAATACTTCAATAATAATAATAACATTTACTTTGTTATTTAGTTAAACCCTTTGGACAAAGTGTCATAAGCCTGCATACCACGTCAAGGTATAACCAAAATTAATGCAGGTCCTACACTACACTGTGAACCCTTCCCTTTACCTCTGTATGAGGGGAAAGAACCATAGTAGATCCTGTTCTTTGCAGCAAAGTGAAAAGACCTCCCAAGTTAAAAAGGTGAGGAGGAGTGTTGCTCTGGGGGGAGGTGCCACCTACCTCCATACAACTGTTACCAGTCAGAAATTGATTAACACACACATTCCCAGCTAGCTCAAACTCCCACACCCACCACATCATGAATATATATTTATGTCAACAAGAGAGCTACTGAGCGTGGCAATTGTACATAAGAGACAGGGGTGCCCAATGCTACATCCAAGTGACAAAACATATATGGTAAAAAGTATAAAGTAAAATACTTCAATAATAATAAATACTTGGTTATTTAGTTAAACCTTTGGCCAATGCGTCATAAGCCTGCATACCAACGCCAAGGTACAGTAGAGGCAACTCTTATTCGAATAAAAACCAGTGGCAATTCCCCCAAAAAACCAGGAAACACCCAGGTACATTCTGAATACATGCCTTAAACTTTCCTTAAACTAGCCCCAGCATTTCTGCATTGATTAATGGCCTATCAGATTAACAGCGGGGGTCCCTGGCAGTCCCATTCAAACTGAATGGGACTGCCAGGGATCCCTGCTGTGTTAATCCTATGGGTCGTTAGTCAATGCAGAAATACCTTAAACGTGCCTCAAACTAGCCCAGAACATACCCAGCACATACCCAGCACATACCCAGAATGTAACCCGGCTAGTTTACGGCAAATGCTAGAATAAACGTTGCCTCTACTGTATAACCAAATTAATGCAGGTCCTACACTACACTGTGAACACTTCCTTTTGCCTTTGTAAGAGGGGAAGAACCATCATAGGTCCTGTTCCTGCAGCAAATGAAAAGACCTCCCAAGTTAAAAAGGTGAAGGAGGAGGAGTGAGCTCTGGGGGGAGGTGCCACCAGCCTCCAAACAACTGCTAGCAGTCAGAAATGGATTAACACACATTCCCAGCTAGCTCAAACTCCCACACCCACCACATCATGAATATATATTTATGTCAAAAGAATGCTACTGGGCGTGGCAAATGTATACAACAAAAGACAGGGGTGCCCGATGCTACATCCAATTGACAAAACATATAAAGTAATAAGTATAATTTTTAAATACTTCAATAATAATAATATTTACTTGGTTATTTAGTTAAACCCTTTGGCGTGATTAGCTATCTAAGATGAGAAACTTTCAGAGTCCCGGCGCATGCTCAGTGAGTTCCAGCGGGTCCATTGGAAAGTTGCCCAGTTCCAGCGCATGCGCGGGGCGCTGTGTCAAGGAAGGGGGACTCTTAACTGCCCACGCATGCGCAGGACGCTATTTTGAGTGCAGACGTATAACACTATGTCCCCAGGCATGCGCAGCTGAAGGACTGATGATCAGAAGCTTCTAAGTCCCTGCGCATGCCTTCATTACGGTACTAGCACCTTGGCAAATATTTTCAAAGTGCCCACGCATGCGCACTAGGACTAGGGGGGTTCTGCTCCGTTTACTAACACCCTGCACATGCGCAGTGCAGTTCTACACACCGATTTTATAGGTGAGTTATAAGAACTAAAAACAACTGTACAAATATAATAAAAAGACACTTTATCATCAGAATTTGTAGTTAATTGTCTTTACTGCTGACTATGGCTATATGTGTGTTTAGGAGGTGTTTAGGAGGTGTACTTAGGTGTATGATGCACTGTTTATGTGCAACAGCTGCTAATCATTAATGACCAATTAAGGTACTGCTGGGGTATAAAAGGTTTCAGTCCCCTCTCCCCCAGTAATAATAATTTGTCCCTGAAGAAGCTCCTTTGCTGGAGGGAAACGCGCGTTGGATGCGCAGTTGTGTCAGTCTCCTACTTGGAGCTGTTTTAATGTACAGTAGTGCCTTAAGTCTCCTGGTTTTATCTATGCAGACGGCATTAGCTTTATAAATATAACAACAGGCAGTGAGTCTGCTTTCCTGCTATACACACTACATGATATATACACAATCTGAGCCTCTTTGCTGAGAAACTCTATGTCAATGGCACCGCGAGTTCCAGCCTAACCATACTGAGGGTATTGTGGATTGATTGTGTTTGTATCAGCGTCACTTCTCAAACATATGCACTTAACACATAGGTGTTCGCTGCTATATATATCATTGCAGGATTGCTGAGTCTGTGACCGGTTAAAGGCTCACTGGGCAGTGAGTCTGCTTTCCTGCTATACACAATATACGTTATATACACAATCTGAGCCTCTTTGCTGAGAAACTCTATGTCAATGGCACTGCGAGTTCCAGCCTAACTATACTGAGGGTATTATGGATTGATTGTGTTTGTATCAGCGTCACTTCTCAAGCAAATGCACTTAACACATAGGTGTTCGCTGCTATATATATCATTGCAGGATTGCTGAGTCTGTGACCAGTCAAAGGCTCACTGAGTAGGATACGGTTACCTACAGTCTGCATATATACTCCAGAGGGGTTAACACCCTGACTTGCAGCATCCACTGTCCTGTCAAACCCAGGAATATTACATTTGGGTTTGTACAATCATACATTCATCTGACATGGTTGCACGTTATTGAATATTTAATTCATTTTTTAAAAACATTTAGTACATTACGTTTGGTAATATATGTTTTAAGTAAATTTATTAAAAGTTAGATTTTATAATATGTAGGTGTGCAGTTAGTGAATTCTTTAGGGGACTCATTCATTTTGTGTTCCCCTTCCCCCTCTTTTTGCCTGATTCACTTTTCAGTTCACAGTTTGCACCCACATTTACAATTACCATTATTATTATTTACCTTCTCACTTTATTCAATTAGTGTGGCCCTGTGATCACTCCCTAACCCTCCCATTGTTTTCTAAACCCTTTGGCCAAAGCGTCATAAGCCTGCATACCATGTCAAGATATAACCAAAGTGTAACTCCAGTGTCCCGTCTCCGTGTACAGGGGGGCAGGTATTTGCAACAAACACTCCGTGTACTGGATGTGGAACATTTGCTCCGTGCGCTCCCCCCTCTGGTCTCTCCACCGACGGGTACACGTCCTCAGCTGTCAGGACTTCCAGCTGCTCATACCAACACAGGGCTCTTCCGAATCAGCTTGTAGTACTCCTAGCACGAGAACACTGCTGCTGTTAACCCCAGATGGGACAGGGCTGCGCGCTCCCGCTTGCGCATAAATGCTTGCAGTACAATTGCAATAGTTGCACTCCAAATAACACACCCTTTGCGTTTTGTCTTTTAGACTTCGTCAGGGGCAATTAAAAAATGGGTAATAAGTTATGGTGGGTAAAAAGTAACAAAAACCCTCCACCATACAGCACGCAGCAAATAGAAAGAAATACAAATATCACTTGTGAGTATGTTCACATGTCTCAGACAGACCTTCCACCATACCATTCACTATTATCTCCTACATATAGTGCTTTAACCACTGCAGGGAATTCTGGGAAATGACATGCAAACAAGCAAACCTTTTGCTGCTAATCTATTTTAACATGGATCCCTATATGCTTATGCCTGCCGTATTACACAGCTTTTCAGCACAACCTGGGTTAAAGAAGTGCATAGCCAGTAAAATACTCACAAACAGCTGTTTTGACCTTTTGAGCCTCTTCAGTATGAGATTGGTTATAATGGCTATGCAATTTGAAGCTAGGATAGGTTTCAACCACACATTAAATAAGTTACGGCAGATAAAGAGTAACAAGAACTCTCCACCGTACAGCAAATAAAAATATCCCTTGTGAGCCCATTCACGTCTCACACAGGTCTGCAAACTCTGCTTTTCACCATTATATCCTAGTGTACAAGTGCTTCCACTGCAGCAAGGGATTCTGGGAAATTAGCAAACAGTGTCACCTTTTATGACCAATGCCTTAAAACGTGAAAGTGTATTATTTTGGCATGTTATCCCAGGTTTCGATATTTTTACAAATTGTACTTCCCAAGTGATATAAACAATGTGGACATCCCTAATATTAAATTTTTATAGAACTATTATTTAAATACGTATAATAGGAACAACTTAGACATACAGTATGAAAGGTTCTCTCATGTATCAACAATATCAGGTTACAAAAAAAAAATTCCTTTATCATAAATGGGACATACAGTATATATAAAAAGTCACCTGGAATGAGTCATACACCACATAGTGATATGCAAAACAAATCTCTGGTGAATGCAAATTAGGTTAATTTAAGTATTAGGAGATTCATTTGCATTTTTTTTTTTAATTTGACAAAAAGACTGTCTTCAAAAAGCATTCAATCTAGGTTATTTTGAGCATTCTGCAAGGAAATTGCTGAGAAGCTGATTAACTATAACCTTACAACTAAACCAGGTCCTAGTTTAAGGAAAAAAATAGCATTCAGAGTCAATACTCCATTTGTTTTAATTGAATGTATTCACAATCCTGGCACGCAATGATTAAATGTAACATATATTCTTCATCAGGGACTACAGAAAATGTTTGTTACAGTGATTGTGATTCAATGATAATACAAGGAGGGCAGTATTATAAGTTGGAAATCCAGTATTCAGTATCACCACACTTTTAGCCTACTTGGGGGTAAGGATGCAGTACCCTTCAATGTATTTCTTTTAAGTTAAGGAATATGGAAGTGAGTTATATGAAGATTTTCCCTAGCAGCCACATAATTATGTGATATGCAAAGAAATAAATGTGAAGTTAAAATGTTAATGTCAATTAAATTAACTTAATGCGTCAACTCGTTTTTGTTATGTTGGTTATTTTAGTAATATCCCTGTGATAATGGGAGTAAAGCAGAAGTTTTAATGTAGATCGCAGATTGTTTTAAGTGCATCTATAACAAACCGTCATCCCATTGCTCTTGCATTCCAATTTAGTTTTAATGATAATAAAACTTTTTGAAATCTCTTTTTACTCTTTCACACCTACCATTGTAATATGAAATTAAACTGTGTCTTTCAAAACTAAAGCTGTCTCGCATTTTAATCTGGTCTGTAACTGTTACATACGCCTATAATTTATATTATCTTTAACTGTGCATGCAATGTTTGTATAGTCCTGTTCACTAAATGTAACTATGTATTTCTAACCATGTATTATTTATCATAACTATGTGCTCAGGACATACTTGAAAATGAGAGGTAACTTTCAATGTATTACGTCCTGGTAAAACATTTTATAAATAAATAAATACATTTCAATGTCATAATTATGCTGGTAATGCATAAAAAGAACGTACGAACCATTTGAAAAAACTGGGCCATGGACACTTAGGAATAGAGCCCATGTTTGCAGTGACGGAACCCTGCTGGGGTGGTGTAAGCGGTTAAGGTTTTTCAATGTTGCAGGAGGTTGCCAGGGATTGGGCAAGGATCGGGAGTCGGACTAGCAGAGGTGCAAAAAGGTGGGTAACAGGCTGCAGAGGCAGCCATTTTACACAACTGAACAGAATCCTGCATTTCCTCCCCCTGTTTTGTTGTTTGTTTTCATTATTTATGTTTGTGCTCGAATTATTGTCACAGCATGCAGGATGCTGCTTACCATAGGAAGTTGGTTTGGTTCCCCCAAGGGGGTATGGTTAAGGTAGTAGCAATGCCGATAGCCTTGCATCAGGGCTTGCGCTAACCTATGGACATGATGGCGATACGTGCCCATTGGCCCTACTGGTCAATGGCTGGCATTATATTTTTTCAGGTGAACTGTATGTTTAAACTGTTTAAGTTATGGAAATATTTGCTGGCAAGTTTGTGTGATGCTAATAAATGCTGGGGCCATTTTACATCCAAACTGGTGTTAGTGTGTTATTAGGACTTGGTGGAATAGCCTACGGAAGCAGGGAAATGGAGGAATCTGAAAGTCATGACAATGTCTAAGCTTTAGTCTTCATGTGCAAATGTAGTGATATCCAGCAGGATAGTTTTCAAAAAGGGCGAGCCACCCAATAACAAAAGGGCACATAACTGTAGAAATGGAAGAAAGTAAGTGTATTATTACGAATTGGAAATGAAACACCTAATAATAACAGTAGAGAAAAGGAGTTGCAGACTGGAATAGTTCAGTAACACTCTGTTTATCTACTGCTGCTGCTTTGGAGAAACATGGTTGGAGTATAAAATATTGTACCATACATGTGAATAATCATAATCATAACCATAAAGACCACTCATAAAATAATTGAACCTTCCTAACAGGTTTTAAAGCAAGCAACCCTTCCAAAATTTGGCAATTTACGTTTAACCAAATTATTTTCAGAAAGAATTTGGTGCTGACAGCAATTATAGAAATAATGATTTTAGGGCTTACCACAGTCTGTGGGGAACAAGAACATCAGACATTCCCCAGGCTCTTAAATGCTTAACAAGTCAACAATAACATTTTAAAATCAATGTGGATCCTGACAGGAAGCCAATGCACAGACAAGAGAGTGGGACTGATGTGATGTGATTCTTTAGAAACATTTACTGTAAGTAGCTTCTCAACTGTATGTTGAATAAGTCCTAGCTTTTGAAACAAGACTACTTTCTAGGAAATATTAAAAGTAGTGTACACTTGTTCTTACAGAAAAAACATAATAAAATATGCTATATTCTATTCTACTGTAGTAGACACCAATTAAAATGTTTAATGAGCTAATAAAAAACTTGATCAGTTATAATCACTTGAATAGAATTTCTACAGAAAAGCTTGTTCACTCCATGTTTCATTTAGACATTACAGAAGTGACAACTCCTGAAAACATTGGTTAAATATTACAAAAATGGAACAAACCCAGCAATGGAGATTATATTTGTCTAATAGTGCTCTAAATCTTGATGAACAATGAAGATGTAGTGCATTATTAGTGCCACTTTGGACATCTTTGTCCATACAGTAAGTAGATTAATAAAAGTAAGATCTTGATAAGTATAGAAATAGTCTATGAAGAATATTAAAATAAATCTGTGCGATGTGTGAGATTGTTTGCCTTTGCCCTTGATAAACAGGTGTGCCAAAATTGATTCTAACTTTCCTTGTTTAAATTCTAATATATATTTTCTCAGTTGTCTTTAGTCATTATTTTATACTTTAAAAATGATTATTCTTTAGTTAATCTTATGTAGCCCTTTTTGTGAACCGGCCTGACCCACCCAATCTCACATTGGCCCCTCGTGGTCTAACCGGTTCCTTTCCCCGCAACACACCTGCTCTAAGGGACTACTGGTAACTGCGTAACACCTGTGGCTCCAGTAGATCTGAGCCTCCGCTAGCTGGGAGCCTGGGGAAACCCTTACCATTTACCTGGTGCAGCGCCTCCTCTTACCCAGGATCCCCGTTATGAAAGATAGCCCTGGGTAAGAAATACAACACTCATAGATATAATACTAACACTTTACTAACACACAAACAAAGCAGTACACAACATCATAACCTTATGCTCTATCCGCATCACCTCAGCCCAATGTCTGGTGTTCCCACCCAGTGTCCTGTGATCCCCACACCCAATGTCCCGTACTCCTACGGAGGTCGTGGGTGACTGCGCAGTCACTAAATTAAGCTAGGGCCCAGTTGGTGCACTTATATACTTCAGAGGTACCTTCCGAGCACTCCGATGCTCGGGCCTGCAACTCTCTTCTAAAAGGGTCAGACGTCCGTCTGATCCTATCCAGGTACTTCTCTCCGTGGACCCCAACGAGGGTCCCACCGCTTCCCGGGAACAGCAACAGAATCACGGCAACACCAACCGCATCACGGGAACAGCAACCGCCGCTATCCCTAACTAACCCTATCAGGACAGAAACCCTAACCTAGGGCCTGTCCCTGATGAACCGCAACCTGGGATGGCTTGGGGAAAACTCCTAGGGCCTGTGGAACAATAACCTGCCCCCCCTCCCCTAGCTACCCAGTCCTATCTGTAACTCTCTAGCTACTCCTAACTCCCAGATGCTAACAGCCTGCAGCAGACACACAGCTCTCACTGTCAGCCTGCAGGCATTCACACACGCTGCACACACTGCGCCCAGCACATGCAGCGACACACACACACACAGCTGCACTCACACACAGCCACCTGAATCCCGCAGCAAATCCACTGCACTCACGCTGTGCCTATTTGCCAGTGCGCACAGCCCTATCCGCTGTGGCACTGCCAAACTGCACCTTCCGCACCTAAGGGTAACCTCCTTATCTAGGGCCATCCCTCTTCAGTTACCCCCTGCCCTTACCGGGAATTGGGGCCTGCCTGGGGACCTAAGGAGAACCCTTACCTGGTGCAGGAGCCACGCGCTCCTTGCACCCTTCCTACTCCTTCCTTCTCCTCGTGCAGACTGACGTGTGCAAAGCCCGGGAAATGTATCTATATTCCCGGGCTGAGCTTCCTCCAGCCCTATTGGCCGCAAGGGAGCACCTGACCTCTGTCTCCCTATGCCTGCCCTCGCGCGATCTCTCCCTAGCTCTGGGGATCCTACCTGCGCATGCGCGACCTGTCTGGAGCCTTCCCTGCGCTGGCCACCTACTGCGCATGCGCGAACTAACGCGCAATGGTGGCGCCCTCTCCTTAAGCCGCCGGGCCGGTGGCAACGCGATCGCGGCCTTAGCGACGGCCCGATCGCGTCCCTGGCAACCGGCCTGCACCTCACAGTCCCGCTCTGCTCCCTGCAATGGCCCCCACCCTCGCGTCTGCCCGGCGGGTCCACCGCTGCCTCCGGCGGCACCCGCGACAACCCGGTAAGCCCGGAGGGGGGTCAGGGAGTCAAATTTTACCTCAGGGCTATATTCTCCCCCTCGCAGAATCCCAACGCCCTCGCTTGGGTATCAACCATACAGTGGATTATATAATGGAAAAATCATTTCACATGTAGCATGCATTTTGTCACTGGTACCCAACATACCCGCATGGATACCCGAGGCCAGCTGAGTCTCAGAGTGGAGTGCCCCTAACAGATTGGGTGAGGGTATCCCTCCTTGACTCCTGTGAGTCTTTTGGAGCTCAAGACCTGTCCCTTGCACCAACCCACCTTCTCCCTCTCGCAGAAAAAAATGTACGGGGTCCTGGGTGTTGACCCTTGCCGGATCCTCCGGTCTCGTCTCACGGGAGACAGGGAGGTTCAGTCTCTTGCCTCGATCCACCACATGGCGAACATAACGCTCCATCGCGCAACTGGGAGAGGCCACAACTACTGGAGCGGTCTCAACACAGTCTTTGTCCGCTCCAGCAATCCCTTTAACGGTGACTTCTTCCTCGGACGGCACCACTTCTTCGGGTAGGCCCGGGTCTTGAGAAGGCCAAGCTTGGAGACTCCTCGTGCAGGAGTATGTGTCGCTCCGGTCCGCTACACCGGATACCTTGATGAGGTCGGATTCGTTCCATGATCCGCAGAGATCTTCTGGGGGAGACACCTCCACCAGGACGCGATGACGGGGTGAGCCCATCGCCCGGGTGACCCTACCTCTGGAGTCACCAGGCTCCACGATCACCGGGGAGCTCACACCCGACACCCCTGGGGCAGTCAACTTACCCCTATCGTTGTCGGCAGGTACTGATCCCAAGCCTGGGACCGCTGGTACCTCGGTGGTAGGCCGGACTGGCCGTTGCAGGGCACACGGGCCCACATCAGGGTCTGCATCAGTTGAGGTGGTTGCCTCGGTGACCTCACTGGAGTGGTCCGCCGGCAGGCGCATCACCACGCTCGGTTGGTCGCTAGAATCACCACACATGGGCGGGGGTATAAACACCTTACCCTGGCCTTCCGGGATCTGTGGTTCTGGCATCAGTGGTCCCTGCTCAGGAACCGGGTCTGGAACCGACATCTGGAGCTCCGCCTTCAGCGGCTCCGGTTCAGCGTCTGAAGAGTTCATTTGGGCACACGGGCCCTCCACCACCTCCATCGCTGAAGTGGACGAATCAGTAGCGGCTTCACCCACCTTGGTAGCACCATCAGGCGCCTCTTTCTCCGCAGGTTCCGCCATCAGAGGTTCCTGCTCTTCCACTTTCATGTCCCCTTTGAGAGGGTCTGCAACAGTGGTCTGGACACACGGGTCCCCGGAGGCCTCTGGAATTAAGACAAACTGTGGACAAGTATCATTTACTGTAGGAGGGAGGTCCGGCTCCTCCTCTTCTTCCTCGGCTGGTTCCGCCGCCTGGGGCAGGATAGGCTTTAGGAACCAGGCCCCGCAACACTCACATTGGGGCTCCCACGCCAGTGCCTCCCTCCGGGAACAGCCACAATTGAGGCCAAAACACTGGGTAAACATTTCTCCATCCACCTCAGTTGACCTGAAACCTAGCTGTAACTGAGATGGTTCGACTCCATCTTTAAGGGCTTCACTCAGGCAGGGGCACATTAGCATCGTGACCTCCATTCCTGGCAAATTCCAGGGCTCATACACATCAGGGTGTAACCCCTGGCAGTCTCTCTCATCCTCGGGGAGGGAACACTCCATTTCTGCAACAGAGTCCTATGCCGCTGGCGGTTTGGGTTGCAGGAACTGCGCCGCACAGTCAGGACACTTAGGCCCTTGGGTCAGCTCCCCAACGGCACACTCACATTCATTCAGACGGCCGTGCAGGCATTCTTCCCCGTCTACCACGGTCATCGTGAGGGCAACTGGTGACTCAGATGCTCCGTCCATCCAGCCACCCGTCACCTTCCATTCTTTTAACGCACACGGGCATACCACCATTGGCAAGACTAAATGGGGGGCCCGTATGATTCTATACAGCCAAGGGTGTTTTTCTCGGCATCCTTTGCTTTCCTTAGGGGGAACAGAAAATTCTGCTCAAGACACTCCCTCCCCCTGGTGGACTCTAGAGGAGGGGCAGCACACTCTTTTGGGGAATGTTGCGAGCTCAGTACCGAGTCACTCACAGTGTGGGGGCGGGGCTCAGGTTTTCCCGCCAGTCCTGGATAACCGGTTGCAACATTTTCCCGCGCGGCCGGGAACTTAGCACGTGGCTTCCTCCGCCTTGAGGGCTTCCCCATGGCGAAACAAAAATAGGACAATTTAGAAAAACATGTACAGGGCACCCCAGGTCTGATCTCTCAGCAGCGCCTCCAAATGTAGCCCTTTTTGTGAACCGGCCTGACCCACCCAATCTCACATTGGCCCCTCGTGGTCTAACCGGTTCCTTTCCCCGCAACACACCTGCTCTAAGGGACTACTGGTAACTGTGGCTCCAGTAGATCTGAGCCTCCGCTAGCTGGGAGCCTGGGGAAACCCTTACCATTTACCTGGTGCAGCGCCTCCACTTACCCAGGATCCCCGTTATGAAAGATAGCCCTGGGTAAGAAATACAACACTCATAGATATAATACTAACACTTTACTAACACACAAACAAAGCAGTACACAACATCATAACCTTATGCTCTATCCGCATCACCTCAGCCCAATGTCTGGTGTTCCCACCCAGTGTCCTGTGATCCCCACACCCAATGTCCCGTACTCCTACGGAGGTCGTGGGTGACTGCGCAGTCACTAAATTAAGCTAGGGCCCAGTTGGTGCACTTATATACTTCAGAGGTACCTTCCGAGCACTCCGATGCTCGGGCCTGCAACTCTCTTCTAAAAGGGTCAGACGTCCGTCTGATCCTATCCAGGTACTTCTCTCCGTGGACCCCAACGAGGGTCCCACCGCTTCCCGGGAACAGCAACCGAATCACGGCAACACCAACCGCATCACGGGAACAGCAACCGCCGCTATCCCTAACTAACCCTATCAGGACAGAAACCCTAACCTAGGGCCTGTCCCTGATGAACCGCAACCTGGGATGGCTTGGGGAAAACTCCTAGGGCCTGTGGAACAATAACCTGCCCCCCCTCACCTAGCTACCCAGTCCTATCTGTAACTCTCTAGCTACTCCTAACTCCCAGATGCTAACAGCCTGCAGCAGACACACAGCTCTCACTGTCAGCCTGCAGGCATTCACACACGCTGCACACACTGCGCCCAGCACATGCAGCGACACACACACACACAGCTGCACTCACACACAGCCACCTGAATCCCGCAGCAAATCCACTGCACTCACGCTGTGCCTATTTGCCAGTGCGCACAGCCCTATCCGCTGTGGCACTGCCAAACTGCACCTTCCGCACCTAAGGGTAACCTCCTTATCTAGGGCCGTCCCTCTTCAGTTACCCCCTGCCCTTACCGGGAATTGGGGCCTGCCTGGGGACCTAAGGAGAACCCTTACCTGGTGCAGGAGCCACGCGCTCCTTGCACCCTTCCTACTCCTTCCTTCTCCTCGTGCAGACTGACGTGTGCAAAGCCCGGGAAATGTATCTATATTCCCGGGCTGAGCTTCCTCCAGCCCTATTGGCCGCAAGGGAGCACCTGACCTCTGTCTCCCTATGCCTGCCCTTGCGCGATCTCTCCCTAGCTCTGGGGATCCTACCTGCGCATGCGCGACCTGTCTGGAGCCTTCCCTGTGCTGGCCACCTACTGCGCATGCGCGAACTAACGCGCAATGGCGGCGCCCTCTCCTTAAGCCGCCGGGCCGGTGGCAACGCGATCGCGGCCTTAGCGACGGCCCGATCGCGTCCCCGGCAACCGGCCTGCACCTCACAGTCCCGCTCTGCTCCCTGCAATGGCCCCCACCCTCGCGTCTGCCCGGCGGGTCTACCGCTGCCTCCGGCGGCACCCGCGACCACCCGGTAAGCCCGTAGGGGGGTCAGGGAGTCAAATTTTACCTCGGGGCTACACTTATTAAAGTGTTTTTCCATTTACTAGTAGAGGGAATTTTCCATCTCTACAAATGTGCTTCTTCCCAGGTCTAATTCTGAAGATTCTGAAAATAATCATCAAACCACACTGTTTTTATCACACGTTTCTGCTATTGCAAGTCTTCTCCATTTATACTGTAGAACATCACTTTATTTATGTATGTACGGTAGGTAACTATTTATTTGTATAGCTCCATCCATAGACAGAGCACATACAGTAACAGCAGGAATGGATTCAACAAAATAATATGATAGTATGGGAATAAGCAATGAAAGCATAAAAGTAAATATTAGGGAAAAGAGTACCTGCCGTAAAGAGCTTACAATCTAATTGGTATGTGAGGACAACATACAGAGACAGTAGGAAGGTGTTAAAGTACTGTAAGTTCAAATGCAGTGGGCGAGCACTTTGGAGCTATTGAAAAGCTTTGTTAAAGTGGTGAGTTTTGGGATAGGCCTTGACGCTAGGGAGAGATGGTGCTTTACAGGCAAAGAGCATTCCAGAGGTGTGGGACAGTAAGTGAGAAAGGTTTAAGGTGGGACAGAACTTTAGATACAAAAGGTTAGACAGAAGATATCCACGAGCAAACCACAAGAGTCAAGTAAGGACAAAGCAGGCAAATTAGGGCTGAAATATAATGAGGGACACAGGAGTGCAACGCCTTGAAAAAGAAAAATGTTACAAGTGTAGTCCTGCTTCCCCCCCTCTGGGAGATCTTGCTATTGCTACAGGTGTATTGGTGCTTGTTACCTGTGAGGGTCCAGGAGAGATATGCTTCTGCTAGGGTAAGGGGAAACAGGACAGGCTTTTGGTGATCCTTCAGGTTCTTCTCATGGTGTCAGCGCCTCCAGTCACAGCAGGCTCCAGGGTTCCTGGAGACGGTACCCACCATGACAGACTGAGCAAGTCACAGCGATGGGTGGGATGTTGGTTTGATGCCGAATTGCTTGCACTAACTTTTGCAGAAAGCTTGCATCTGGCTTTGCAAGCCCATGCGGCTAAACCCACAGGATAGCCTGACAGCTATTAGGACTTAGGCCTCAGGCATGGTCAGCGCTTAGGCGCTGACCTGTGTTGAGGCGCGCTCTTGCTTACCAGTGAGCCCCTGCAGCCGCAATGAGAGCGGCTTTAGCAGGGGCTCGCGCACGCTTCCGCAAGCGTGCAGAAGCGTAGGTCTTATCCAATTTTTCGTTTCAAGCGCTCAATGAAGCGCAGGGCCGGTCACGTGAGCGGTTCGCCCAATGAGGGCGAACCAGCTCCGTGACGTCACTGGCCCGCCCCCCGACACGCCCCCGGACGGCACGCAAATCAAGGCCAGGGAAAGCACCCGCTTTCCCTCAGCCTCAGCGTGCCTCCGCACGGCTGCTGCAACCCTGGACGTAGCCTTATATGTCAGGAGGCAGAAAGTATAGTCTGGACCAGCCATGGCTACTCAAGCAATACAGGACTTAATGGGAAGCCATGAGAGGGATTTCAGCAGGAGAAAAGCGGAGACAGATTTAAGAGAGAGCAATGTGATTCTTGCTGCAGCATTTAGTATAGATTGTAAGGGAGAAAGATGATCAGCAGGAAGGACAGACAGTAGAAGGTTACAAAAAGTCACAACGGGAGAGAACAAGGGCATGAGTTACAGTTAAGCAATGTGAAACAGAGGGAAGAGCACATCCTGCAATATTACTGAGGGAACATTGACAGGTTTTAGCGCCAACATGAATGTGAGAGGAGAATGTGGGGACTTAGTTCAATGTGACATCTACAGTAGGAAGTGTGCTTGTGTTACTGGATGTATGATAGTACTGCTAACAGTAATGAAGAATGGACAATAGGGCCAGGCTGGAGAAGACTTTGAGATGCTCTGAGTTGAGATGCTCTGTCTTCGACATGTTAAGTTTAACTCAGTGTAGGGATATCCGGGGTGATATTGCGGAAAGATATTCAGAGCCTTTGGTCTGTACAGCAGGTGTAAGGTCTGGGGTTGAAAAGTACGTCTGTGCGTCATCAGCATAGAGATTAAATTTGACACCAAAAATATGTGATACGGTCCCCTAGAGGGAGTGTGAAGGGAGAAAATAGATGTCCTTAGACAGGCCCTGATCTATGCCCACAGAGAGATCGACAAAATAAGAGGAGGTGTTAGCAAGAATCATGGAAGGCAGGACGAGAGTTACGATTGGAAGATGAGATGTAGAATTAGAAGAAGGCACAGATTCCCTCGATATGTAGTAAGTCTCGTAACCATTTGATCACAGTGCAAATGTTTAGGAACATTTGGCTTCACATATTTTCTTTTCTCTAATAATATTTTGAAAGTAGTCGGAGTCAAAGGATTGAGAAAAATTGTTTTTTTGGGGGGGATCTTATTATTTTAATATTCTATTGTGCTTTTGAGGGATATTCAATTAACATTCCGGTCACAAATTCTATTATATCTTGGAGTTAGTATTCTAGAAAGGCATTTTACTAGATGTCATTGCATCAAAACCTATATTTAATGTTGGAGCATCTGATTTTTTCTTCTAACATATCTAATTTATTTTCCCAAATATTTGCTTTTGGGCTCAAATATCTTGTATTTCCATTTAGAAAAGGTAGAGAGTAAAGACGTTGATATATATACTGTACATTTCAGCCTAACTACAGCTCAACATCCCAAATCTGAGCACAAAGAGTGTTTAGAGTTTTCATTAAACACTATCAAAGATGCTCAATATATTGTATTTTTGTTTCTTGGGTCGAAATTATGTCTTAGGAATTGTAATCATATTATAATAGAGCTTAGCTATTGTATCACTGACAGTATATTTATTCAACAGAAAAAACAATAACAAGCCATTTTAATAGTTCAATATTTGTCTAATGAATACTTTGAATTTAATTGCATGGTTTTCACTTGGTGCTCAAGAATTCAAACTATTTTTATTTAGGTAACATAAAAAAGATTTTTGCTAAAGGAAATTCTGGTTTTTGGTTGCTTCACCAGATGATTGCAATTCACTGTATCACTAATAGTCTCTTAATATAATACATTCTTTGAGAGATTCTTACTGCATGCTCATTAAAAGGTAAACTTTTCTTGGACTGGTTGTTGTGTCAATCAGCACCTTCTTGCAGACCTAAAGCCTCCCTTTTTCTCTGTTAGAAGCTGTTATCATCTTCAAAGTCATATCAAAACAGTGTTTGTTCTGTGCTTTGATTTCACCCACATAGTGAATTCAAAGACTACAGGTCTATTTTGTGAGACTGTGTATATTTCAGAGGCTGGGTGAGCTGTTGTCTTTGCATGCATATAAGCATGATTTAAATTACATTTTCCTAATAAAGTGCTGTTGAAATAATATCTGTCTGCTACTTATAAGGAATGCCTTGCTTTTCCGTGTATTATACTGGCAGTTTTTGCAGAATAGTTCAGAAGCACAAAATTGGACAAACACAGTTTTCCATATGAACCATTTCTGTTTATTGATTTTACTATACCATATATAAATAGTGTACTATCATTCTTTAAACATATCTACGATGTAAAAATGTTCAACTATCTCAGTGTTTTGGGTTTACCTGCAACAAAACCTTTTTCTGTGTCAAAGGCTAATTTGTTTTGCTTTTGATAGCTGCATACACAATACACAACATAAATAGATAACATATAGATGTTTGCATTATCAGCAAGCAATTGTAATCATAAAAATAAAGAACATTTTGGATATGCTCAAGATAATGTAATTTATAATGTTAATATCCTAATAATACAACTCTGTTTTAATCTTTGTATAAGATACTGTGCATATTGCACTGCCTTTTCAGCAACAATACTTCACACTATATTACCCTACAATACCTACAGATGTAGCAAGAATTATTGACTCCAACACCGGGACAAGCTGCGTGATCGGGACTGGGGCCTTCTTCTTTGCCCGGCTGCTAGTCCTCTAGTTGCCACGGACCCCGGCTCTCCCTGCTGTTGGTCTCTGGCCAGCCGGGCTTCCCTGTCTCTTTCTAGCTGGGCCTGCCTCACTAACACTGTCTAACGCAGAGTCTGAAATCGATGCATGCCAGAAGCAAGCAGGGCCCAGCTTTTGGCGTGCTCCGGTGTGACAGATAGACCCGGCACGTGCCAACGTCAGAGGCTCGGCGGGGGACAGTGTCAGGGAAGGGGGGTGTTTAAAAAAAATGTATTTGGGGGTGTTTGTATGTATTTGGGGTGTGGGCTTTTTTATATGCATTTGGGGGGTGGGGTTTTATTGTATGTATTTTGGGGGTGGGGTTGTATTGTATGTATTTGGGGGGGAGGGGGTTATATGTATTTGGGTGTGGGGATTTTTTTTGTACGTGTAGCCTAGTGCCCCTTTTTATGTATTTCCCGGCCCTGGCATGTGTCCTGGTAAGAGCAGGCAGTGTCAGGGTTAAATCCCTTTTACATGGCCAGGATGTGAGTCCGTTGGTACACTAGCAAGATGGTTTCCATAGCCAGGTGCAGGCTGGGTGGCAGTTGGAAGCATCATGCCTGAAGGGGGGAGTGTGAGGTGTCACATGTAGTATGGTGTGACGCCGGGACCTACTCTAACACCTGCCCAGTTTGGGGCTGGGTCAATAACCCCTCCCCAGGTATATAAGAGGCTCCTAACAAATTTAGAAGAGAACGATTCCAGTCAGTGAGGCGGGGTTCTGCCTTACCTCATCAGGATTTATATTCATGATGTGGTGGGTGTTGGAGTTTGAGCTAGCTGGGAATGTGTGTTAAAGCATGTTTCCCTATTCCAGAGCACTGAAGTTTGTTAAGCCAGATAGCATGATCAACGATATAGTGTATAGATAAATAGAGATATATTTCTGTTATCTATAAAAACTGCACCCTCCTAAAGTATTGGGTGTTCCTGCTCAGCGTGATTTACACTCTGGAGTCACCATTAGAGATGTGCAAAATATTCTCATAAGGTTGTGAATGATGCAAAATGTGCACCTTTAAAGTAGTGAAAGAAAACTCTGCATAGTTAACATTGGCTATTGATTTGCTAACTCTTTGTATGAACAGATTGCATATCCCAGCATAAGGCTTTTGCTAGAGCAGAAAAAGGACAACTACAGTGGCACAACTGTGTAGAGTGCCCATTGACTCCCAACACATATAGAGAGATACCTCTGAACACACCTGCAATATCTGGAAAATACAGTAATTGAAAATATTTCACTATACTTTACATATTCGACACAACACAATAGGAGAAACACACCGCTCACTAAATCAATATTAATGAAAGTTTTGGAACAATTAGTTAATCCATAAATGGGTGCTACCTATGTACTTAATGCTAATAGTATTAACAATTGAATGAAGGTGTGACAAAGTCGCAGAATCACCCACAGATAGTACATTTGTGGTGCACACCACAATAACATTATATTTATATTTTACAGTGATGATATAACGTGAAAAACCATAAGTGATAGGTGACACAAACTAAAATAGACAACAACAATTTTAAAATCCCACGTGGTGTTGACTGACTAGTCACAGTGAGGATAAGTTGATATACTTCACAGCTGTGATTAATAGACAGCCCTAGTAACATAAAGTTTTATCCACAAACTATATGCATCACTAGATTAGGCTTTCCCTAGTAATACTTGCCAACGATGCTAGAGCTGGGCTGTTATTATTAACAGCATTCATATGTGAGGCTAGAAGTAGGGATTTCCCTCATTCACTCCAAAACTTGGTGATACTGTAGTCTGCTGCCTGCCTTCACACAGCTGCGCTGAATGTCACGGATGGTTAACGGTTTAGACTGGTAGCTGTGTAATCAATTATTTCTGTTATTGTAAACTTTATGATTAATACCTCATGAATAATAGGTTTTCCCAGTACAACTTGCCAGCGATGTTAGAGCTGGGCTGTTATGTGTAACAGCATTCATACAGTATGTGAGTTTAGCAACAGGGATTCCCATTTATTTCTGAGCAATACTTGGTGCATTGCAGTCTATTACCTACCTTCGTTGGAGAAATATTTATGGTCATTAGCTTGTAATACTACACTATCATATATATGAGTCTTATCTATGTGGATAAAACTTTATGTTACTAGGGCTGTCTATTAATCACAGCTGTGAAGTATATCAACTTATCCTCACTGTGACTAGTCAGTCAACACCACGTGGGATTTTAAAATTGTTGTTGTCTATTTTAGTTTGTGTCACCTATCACTTATGGTTTTTCACGTTATATCATCACTGTAAAATATAAATATAATGTTATTGTGGTGTGCACCACAAATGTACTATCTGTGGGTGATTCTGCGACTTTGTCACACCTTCATTCAATTGTTAATACTTTACATATTCCAATTAGTTTCTTTCCTAGGTATCTCTCCCTGTGTTGTACAGAGGAGCATTTTGTGAGGTGTATATATAAGGCAATGGTACCTCTACAAGGGAACTAGCCCTTCTCTTTCAAAAGCCCTATTCCAGAGTCTAGCTTTAAGACTTGGCAAAACTGTAAAATCATGGGGGAAATGTGTTGTTTCTTTGTAACTTGATCTTAAAGCATAAGATTAAATACTTTTCTTTCACCTAATAATATTGCCTAATTAATTACTTATTTATATAACTTACAGGAAGAAGACAAAGCACATCAAGGTAAGATTGCCAAATTTACAACTTAAAAGCAATTCTGCGCAAAGTGGGGGCACGAGATTTTATGCCTGTGGATCTCGTGAGGCCTCTGCAACATCAACTTACCTTGACTCTGTCTGAGTCAGGACTCATCTCCATGGCACCGTGGCGTCAAATGATGCTGTGGGTCACGTGGCGTGATGACACATGATCCCGCTGCGTCATTTGATGCCGTATCAAGGAAAGGGGGAGGGGGGGCGTGAACACCAGGGGAGGCAAGGCAGGGGGGCGCAGCAGCAAACGTTTGCGCTCCCCTGCTTTAGGCAAAGCAGGATCCACAAGGAGTCCCAAACAGATGATAGCATGCACTCTGCAGACCTTGTCTTCCACGTGGAGTGAAGCAGTGGGGACTCATCAAACCGGATACGGAAACAGATTGGCTTTTCACAAGATCAACGTCTGAAAAACAAGTCATACAAATTTCACACATTTAGTGCTTCATCGGGGGGTATAAATACCTGAAAACTTACCTTGGTGTGCTTTGTAATCATTCCAGTCAGAGACTGTGCTGCTGGCAGGCGACCTGTTCCTGCTCCTTTCTCCTCTTTATCTATGTCAAGACAAACAGCAAGAGATTTTTCTACTTGCTAAAGAATCTATTTTGAGAGTCTTGTACAGTGAATTTTGCTTCATTATTTCTATAACTGGACAGTAGAAACCTCTTTATAACTGCTGCTAGAAATTTGGGCTGCGCCTGCAAAACTGACACCCACAAAGATCAGGGAGAGTAGAAAGTTGATAAAAGTATCATTATCATAGTTACATAGTTACATAGTAGATGAGGTTGAAAAAAGACATACATCCATCAAGTTCAACCTATGCTAAATTTAGACAACAGATACTTTATCCTATATCTATACAGTACTTCCTTATTGATCCAGAGGAAAGTAAACAAAAAAAACCCCAGTGTCATACTGTAACATCCAATGATAAGGGGAAAAAAAATTCTTTCCTGACTCCAAGAATTGGCAATCGGATTAATCCCGGGATCAACATCCTTCCAATGTACTGTATACTTATTTGGTATATCCCTGTACAGTATACCTTTCCTATCTAAAATCATGTCTAAACTTTTTTTGAACAAAACTATTGTATCTGCCATCACAGACTCCATGGGTAATGAATTCCACATTTTAACTGCCCTTACTGTAAAGAATCCTTTCCTTTGTTGCTGGTGAAATCTACTTTCCTCCAACCTAAAGGGATGCCCCCGAGTTCTTTGTACTGCCCGTGGGATTAATTAATTATTTATTTATTTATAAAATATTTTACCAGGAAGTAATACATTGAGAGTTACCTCTCGTTTTCAAGTATGTCCTGGGCACAGAGTTAAGACAAATAATACATGGTTACAAATACAGTTACATAAATGAACAGGGTATACATTATATACAAGACATTGCATGCACAGTTAAAGAAAATGTATATTATGGGCGTATGAAACAGTTAGGGGCCAGATTAAAATGTGAGACAGCCTTAGATTTGAAAGAACTTAAACTGGTGGTGGATGTGAGAGTCTCTGGTATGTTGTTCCAGTTTTGGGGTGCACGGTAAGAGAAGGAGGAACGGCCGGATACTTTGTTGAGCCTTGGGACCATTAACAGTCTTTTGGAGTCTGATCTCAGATGATAAGTGCTGCATGTGGTAGGGGTGAAGAGCTTGTTCAGATAGCTGGGTAGCTTGCCCATAAAGAATTTAAAGGCAAGACAGGAAAGGTGAACTTTGCGCCTAGACTCTAGTGATGACCAATCTAGTTCTTTGAGTATTTTGCAGTGATGTGTGGTGTAGTTGCATTGGAGAACAAAACGACATATGGAATTGTAGAGGGTGTCAAGTTTACTAAGGTGGGTTTGAGGTGCCGAGCCATATACTATGTCTCCATAGTCAATAATTGGCATTAGCATCTGCTGTGTGATACCCTTTCTGACCAGGAGACTTAGGGAGGATTTGTTCCTGTAAAGTACCCCTAGTTTGGCATAGGTCTTGGTTGTCAGGGTATCAATGTGCGTCCCGAATGTTAAGTGGGAGTCAAACCATATGCCCAGGTATTAAAAACTAGTAACAGGGGTTAGGGTGGTGTTAGCGTTGGTTCTAATCTGGAGCTCAGTCACTGGAAGCTTTAAAAATTTAGTCTTGGTACCAAATACCATTGTTACAGTCTTGTCAGTGTTTAAAAACAGTTTGTTTTGGGAAATCCAGTTTTCGAGTCTCAAAAAGTCAGACTGTCAGATGTGTTGAAGGTCAGAGAGGCTATGGCTGTGTGCATATAGGATTGTGTAATCTGCATACATGTGTATTGAGGCTTCCTTACAAGCTGTGGGAAGATCATTAATGAACACTGAGAAGAGTAGGGGCTCCAGAACAGAGCCTTGAGGTACACCGCAGTTGATATCCAGTGGGTTTGAGTTAGAGCCTGAGATGGACACATGTTGGGATCTACCTGATAGGTAGGACTGAAACCACTTTAAAGCATGCTTCCCTATTCCAGAGCTCTGGAGTTTGTTAAGCAGGATAGCATGATCAACTGTATGAAAGCCTTTGCAAAATCTAGGAATACTGCACCAGTGAGTTGTCCCCGTTCCATTTCACACTGGCTTTCATTGCAACTTTTAGCAGGGTAGTTATGGTGGAGTGTTTGGGGCACAAGCCAGATTGGAATTGGCTGGGGAAATTTGTCTTGGTACAGTAATCGCTTAATTGGGAGTGGACACATTTTTCCATGACTTTGGATAGAATTGGGAGAAGTGAGATTGGCCTGTAGTTTGAGACAGTGTTTTTGTCCCCACTTTTGAAGATTGGGACAACTCTGGCAGTTTTCCAGGTCTTAGGGATATGGCCTGCAGACAGAATAGAGTTGACTATGGAAGCAATTGGTTTGGCAATGGCTGGGGCACCAAGTCATAGGAATCTAGATTGTAGTAAGTCAGGTCCACATTGGCTGCTTAGTTTTAATTTGAGGAGCACTTGTGTAATCTCCTCTTCGGATACTGGGCCAAATTGGAAACTGTGGGCAGTGTTGGGAGGGGGTGGGGCTATGTGGGTACTCCCAGGATGAGATTCAGGTTTGTGGTTTGGGCTGCGTTTCGCTAATAAGTTAGTGGCACACCCCACAAAGTAATCATTGAATGCATTTGCAATGTCAGTGGGGTTTGTCAGAGTAATATCCCACTTAGTGATATTACTTGGTTGTTGATGGTTAGAAGGCTGTAATATATTGTTGATAACCTTCCAGAAGTTAGCTGGGTTTGATGTATTCTGGTGGAGATTGTCAGAGTAATATTGTGCTTTTGCGTGCCTTGTTTGCCTTGTGCACATGTTCCGCATGCATCTGTAGTGATTGAGATCCTTGGTAGTGCCAGTTACTTTGTAGCTTTTCCACAAGGTATCCCTGAACTGGTAGAGTGCTACACTGGCGACACAGTTTATTGCACTGCGGCCAGATCCGCAAGCCGGGAGATTCCCCGGCTTGCTAGTGGCCGCCCCTCGGCGTGCCGCGCGTCACTGACGCGCGGTCACGCGTCATCGGGAGCGTGCGCCCCCTGCACGCGCGTCCAGGGCTCCCCGAGGGAGCCCTGGTGTCCCGCGATGTGGGGGACGGCGGCAGGGGGTTCCGGGGGACCCGGCGGACCCGGCAGCGGGAGGGAGAGTGCCCCGATCGGAGGGCGCTCTTCCGCTGCTTCGGCACGCGCCCGTCACCCTCCGGCGCGCGCCAGGCTACTGCTGCGGCCGAGAACGGGCAAATGCTCGAATAAACTCGGCCGCAGCAGTATAAGGTCAGTTGTAACCAATGGGATGTGGGCCCCCTGTACCCTTATTTTGCGTAGTGGAGCATGGGTATCGCAGAGTTTTAAGAACTCGGATTGGAAATAGTCGAGCGCAGAATCAGGGTCGGGAATTAAATCGATTCTGTGCCATGGGCAGTTGGTAAGGTCATCCAGAAACTGTTGTGGGTTAAAGTTTTTTAATGTTCTAGTGAGAAGAACTTTAGGGCTTGAATGGGGCGGTTTAATTTTCCTTACACAGTACACTATTGCATGGTCACTGAAAATGTCAGGAAGGATGCCAGAGGATTGGATTCTGCTGGGGTTTGAGGAAAGAATCCAGTCTTGCAAGGATTGGTTATGCGATTTCAGGTTTGTCCGTGTGGGTTGGGAAATGAGTTGTGATAGGTTAAGTGACTTGAGCTGTATCTGTATTTTGTGTTTTTTAGGGTCAAGCCAATTGAAGTTGAAATCCCCAAGAACTAGCAGCTCACTCTTCTCATTCAGGGAGGAAATGGATCCAAGAAACTGGGTGATATCAGTCAGGGATTGTAGAGGGGCTTTAGTGGGTCGGTAGATGCCAGCAAGCAAGATGGGCTTAGAAAAGGGGAGGCAGATATTGCCAACTAGAATTTCAAAAGAGGGTGGGCTTAGGGGGAAATTTAACAGTGAAAATTGTAAGGTGTCTGCAATATAAAATAACACCCCTCCGCCTCTCTTTGACCTATCTCTCCTAGAAATGGAATATCCCTGAATGGCGATATTTGCATCAGGGGTTTTAGGGGTTAGCCATGTTTCTGTAAGAACGATGGCTTTGGGTTTATGCATAAGGCACCATGCCCTTAGTTCGTCCAGTTTGGGCAACAGGCTCTGGATATTTATATGGGCGACAGATAGCCCTTTTTGGAATTTAAAGGTGGAATTCTCAGGGGCATGGGACAGAGCTGAAATGGGAGGACCTGCGTTAGGTTTAATATCACCTGCTAAATAGAGTAATAGTATGAGTAGAAATGTGGGTAGTTGTTTGCAAGTTGTAAATTTGTGGTGTTTGCCATTAAAGTGGGCAGTGGTTGGTGTGCTGGTTTTTAGAGTTCTCCACCAACATTCAGTAGATAGTGCAAGGCTTTTGAGTAGTCCAGGGTGTATGGTGATTTTGGATGTGGGCCAGGAGGGAGGAGTTTGTAGTGTATAGAGAGAGTAACCTCTCCATGAGGCCAGGAGAAAGAAAAAAGTTAAGATACATAGCAGGTTTATCATGCCAGAGGTAGGCAGTTCTGCATGGAGCTGTTGTGAGCAAAGTGAGTGTGTGCAGACTAAACAGCAGGGGTGTGCCTGATCCTTGTCAAATGTTTTGTTGCATTGCAATGCTGGAGTCAATTCAGGGTTTCAGTGGGCTGAGTGGATGTGGGAGGTATTTTTGTGTAGTCAGTTTTGGGAGAGGCTGTAGTGAAGTAAGTTGTAAAGGGGTGGGGGGTTAAAATATACAGGTTAACAAGCATGGGATCATAGTGTGGTCATATAAGCTCACCGTTTGTTGCCTTGAGTAAAAGAGTTTGCAGAAAGATGCAGTCACCTCTAGTCAAACTATAGTCTAACTATATATTGTCACTTAAAATGATCACTGTAAATGCATCACTCTTAAGATGCCAATGCAGGGGGGATATTTGTTTTATACAACTAAGGCAGTCACATGACCCGTTCTTTTGAAAGCTCCTTGCATTGTCCCCGAATTTATTTGTATATAGTTATCATATCCCCTCTTAGACGCCTCTTTTCTAATGTACTGTATATAAATCTAATTTAGCTAGTCTCTCCTCATAAGTTAGATTTTCCATCCCCTTTAATAATTTGGTGGCTCTTCTCTGCACTCTTTCTAGTTCCATAATGTCTTTTCTTAGGACTGGTGCCCAAAATTGTACTCTATATTAAAGGTGTGGTCTTACTAATGCTTTGTAAAGGGGCATAATTATGTTTACTTCCCTTCCATCCATTGCGCATTTGATGCATTTGATGCAAGATAAGATCTTGTTTGCCTTTGCGCACTTTTGCTAATCCTGCAGTCTACAAGCTCTCCAAAACCCTTCTCCATCAAGGATTCCCCCAATTTATCCCCTTTTAATTTGTAATTCACCTTTTTATTCTTGCATCCCAAATGCATAACCTTACATTTATATGTATTAAACCTCATCTGCCATTTACCTGCCCATGTTTCCAGTCTATCCAAGTCCTTCTGAAGAGAAATTACATCCTGCTCTGTTTCTATTACCTTACACAATTTAGTATCATCAGCAAAGATTGAGACTTTGCTCTCTATGCCAACCTCAAGATCATTAATAAACAAGTTAAAAAGCAGGGGTCCCAGTCCTGATCCCTGAGGTACTCCACTCATGACTTTAGCCCAACCAGAAAAAGTTCCATTTATGACAACCCTCTGTTGTCTGTCCCTTAACCAGTTTTCAATCTAGGTGCATATATTATTACTGAGCCCAATTTTCTTTATTTTGTACACCAACCTCCTGTGTGAAACCATATCAAAAGCCTTTGCAAAATCTAAGTTGACCACATCAACTGCATTACCCTGGTCTTTGGTTGGAGGAACATCATATTCAGCCACAGAGGCTTGTAAGACCAGGGGCCTTCACCATCCAGAGGTCTGGAACCTCTAAGACTCTGCATCACTGTATGGAGATCTGCAGTGGATGCCTGCCGTGCTAAATAAAGATCCTTGTTATTACACTTCTGTCTAAGTATCAGTCCTTGGGCAGGAGGGAGAAGCATGCAGTAGTGGGGCTGACTTCTGGACACCCTGGAACCCACTACGGCTGGAGGTGATGAGCACCAAGAGAACGAACCTAAGCCTGTCCTGATCTCCACTCCATCGCAGATCAGCTCAGCTATCCTGGCTATCATAGGTATTGCACCACACACAAGGTAGCATAGGCTGTGTATCACGCACTGGGAGGGGTGGGGGGAAACAGTGCTACATAAAAAAGGGAGACCCTGCCCCGCAGAGCTTGTTTCCCCATTAGTTCCACTTCTCCTACTTGGTTATAAACTCATCTGCACATTGATTTTCGGCATCTTTATTTGATCTAGAAATATTAGTACTGTATATAATGCTATCATGTTTATCTTCACAAATTGTACTGCCATGTTATACTATTTGCCTATAAATAAACAATAATAATAACAAATGAAACTTTTTTTTTTCCTAAGGAAAATAATCTACAGCCATTTTTCTTTTATATCAAGGTGTCAATAACTCATCAAAGTTAGAGGTCTTTTTTTTAGTTCTTAAATTCATAAAGCAACATTCAGCAGTTTTTAATAATTCATTGAATGCTTTGCTGCAGGGCTGCTTTGTTCTGAAGTTCATACTAAACCAAAAGGGAAAAAAAAGAATGAATGCAGGAACAATTTAGGTTGTTTTCATAAAGTAAATTGATATGCACGACATAGCTAGAAAAGGATGAGTTAGGGAATGTTCACATTTCTAATTAATACCTTAGTAAAAAAAAGTGTTTTTCTTCCAAGCAGCCTTTCTTCTGTCTTGGACAGACATACAGTATATATACAGTACTTCACTGCTGCCAATAAGAACTTTATGTCTTCTGCTTGGGGACTATAAAAGTATAATTTCCTATTGATCAAAGCAGCAAAACATGTGAAATCTTATATGTTTTTTCCCCCTAAATAAATCAGTTCTGTAGTATTAGATCATTCTGCATTTTTTTTAAATGTTTTTTTCAACTCTTAATGCTATTTTTAGTGCAGTTTTCAGCTTCCAAGTCACATGGGCCAAAATAGGAGCTTTGAAATGCAGACATAGAGTTAACCCCAGAGTGGCTACCAGCAACCCCTACGGAGGTAAGTATCTTCGGAAGCAGTATGAAATTAATGGGGTTTAATTCTGTATTAAACAAATGAAAAAAATAATGGCTTTCGCAGTTAACGAAAAGATCCCTTAACATCCATTGGGTTGTTTGCTGAAAATGACATTAGTGGGTACTTACAGTAGTCAGGATTTTTTTTTTCCCCAAAGCATTACACTTACAGCACTGAACTTCTTAGGTTTTATTTTCAATGGCATCAAACAAAAAGAAAAAACAAGCTCTATACTACAGTATGGGATAGTCATTATGTTTAAGTTTTATTTAAAAAATCAGTTACAAAATGTCAATATTTTTGGAATGCAATCTATCTAGATTTCAAGAAAAAAAGAAATGTATAACCATAAACATGAGTAGAAAAGGGGGGGGGGGAAAGTCCTCGGGCGCGTCACTCTGCTTCCAGCTCCACGACGTATGTTACGTGTAAAGTAGAAGAGAGAAGGGAGGGCCACAGTAAAAAACAACTCAAAGTTATACACACTTCTTTCTTTAGAGTGGGAAGGGAGGGGTGGGAGGGGAAAAACAGGGGAAGAATGATATTAAAACACACTTTTTGGGTAGAGACACACTCACATAGAATTTCTAATATCATGAGCTGGTGTTCTCTCCTCAACACGTGATGACATAGGTTGTAGGTGAAGAAGTGCCCTCTGGTATCTTCCTGGCTGGGTACTCCAGTACACAGGCGCTGCTGGCGCGATTTGTGTTGGAGCGGGTCCCACGCAGCAGGACCTCCGACACAATTCCCCTATCTCCTAAGGGTCCTGATCCTCATCGCAGTGTGAGCTCCAGCCGGAGGGTCTCACACAATGTCTCAGGGGCCTGTGACCTAATCCCAGGCCGCAGAGCGCCACGTGGCCGTCCGGTCACTGGCGCTGTAATAATAATAATGGGAAGAGTCCTTATCTGGGGCCTTCCCTGCAACACTCCTCTACAGGTATCTCAGGGCCTTTGGGCAAAGTCTAGGCCTAGTTCAGGAAGCACTGCTCCCTGGACACCACCTTCTCCCTTCGCTCCTCTGTCCTGCCCAAAGGCCCCAGTAAGGCCCTGAGATACCTGTAGAGGAGTGTTGCAGGGAAGGCCCCAGATAAGGACTCTTCCCATTATTATTATTACAGCGCCAGTGACCGGATGGCCACGTGGCGCTCTGCGGCCTGGGATTAGGTCACAGGCCCCTGAGACATTGTGTGAGACCCTCCGGCTGGAGCTCACACTGTGATGAGGATCAGGACCCTTGGGAGATAGGGGAATTGTGTCGGAGGTCCTGCTGCGTGGGACCCGCTCCAACACAAATCGCGCCAGCAGCGCCTGTGTACTGGAGTACCCAGCCAGGAAGATACCAGAGGGCACTTCCTCACCTACAACCTATGTCATCACGTGTTGAGGAGAGAACACCAGCTCATGATATTAGAAATTCTATGTGAGTGTGTCTCTACCCAAAAAGTGTGTTTTAATATCATTCTTCCCCTGTTTTTCCCCTCCCACCCCTCCCTTCCCACTCTAAAGAAAGAAGTGTATATAACTTTGAGTTGTTTTTTACTGTGGCCCTCCCTTCTCTCTTCTACTTTACACGTAACATACGTCGTGGAGCTGGAAGCAGAGTGACGCGCCCGAGGACTTTTCCCCCCCCTTTTCTACTCATACCTATACAGAGGTTGGTGAATAACCTCGTGAAAGACTCAGGCAGCGGAATCATTCTGTGAAAAGGACTGAAGCCACACCCTAAATAGTAGGCAAAAAACTTTTCTTGGCGCAAATTTTCTCTTTTTCCATAACCATAAACATAGCTTTTGAAATAACTTGGTTTGTAAAAATTCACGAAAAATCATGAGAAAACACTGCTGTAATATTTTTTATTCAGAATCTATTTATCTTGTTAATTTATTTGACAAAACAGATTTTTCAGAAAAATAGTGAAATTGTTTAAGAATTTACTAAATCATCATTTTTTTAAAAATCTCTTTATTTGTAGTTTCATATAGTTTTCCATTTGAACAGAATACATTTTCATCTTTGAATATCTTTTAACACAGACCAATACAATTGAGAATCCATATTACGATAGTTGGGAACACCATGAAAACAGTTAATGAAGAAAGAGGAGGGAGGGAAGTGGAGGGTTGAGGAGGGGGGAGGGGAAGTGGAGGGTTGAGGAGGGGGGAGGGGAAGGGGGGAGGGGAGGGAAGGGGAGAAAGGGAGGGGGGATGTCACCACATTTGCATAAACAACTCTTTCAATATAACATTTCAGTGTACATATTCCTCCACCTTCTCACTTATTCAAACCACCTCTAACAATCCATCAAAATAGTAAGCATATATAGCGACGATATTTCACGGTTCTTATCTTTATTATTGAAATGCATATATAACCTTATATTAGAAGGGGGTCCCAGACTTTTCATAATCCAGTAATAGTGTCTTCTACATTACTCATCAAATTCTCCATAAGCATGACATGGGATATTTGTTCCCTGACCTTTCTGTAGGTGGGGGCATTGGTCTGCCTCCAGCATCTAGTGACTAGACATCTGGTAGCATTGAGTATGTTTACTATTAGTTTTGAATCAGTTTTGTTCACACCTTCTAGTAGTTTATTTAAGTGTAGAAACCATGGATCTTTTGGTGCTTGGACCCCAGTAGTTTCAAGAATAACCTTAAATATATTCTCCCATAGGGGCTGCATTTTAGGGCAGCCAGCCAGATGTGAGACAGGGATCCTCTCTGAATGCAACCTCTCCAATATAACAAGATATTTGGGTCTATTAATTTTAGAATAGTAGGGTTTTGTACCATCTTCAAAGTAATTTATGTGAATTTTATTTTTTGGCCACTCCTTCCAAGATGTCATGCCAGTTCTCTCAATCAAGTTCTTCGCGTAATTCCTTCTTCCAGGCCAGCATATATATATCCCAAAGTAGTGATATAATAATATTGAAATGATGTTATTTTAGTCTTTTCAGAGGCTTGTCTGCACATCCTCTCAAAATATGTGAGATCCGGAATGTTATCCCAGTCAAACTTTTCCTCAACAAAATGCCTAACTTGTAGATAGCGGTAAAAATCTGAGTTTGGTAGATCAAATTGTCCTTGTAAAATTTGGAACGATTGTAATTTGGATTGTGTAAATAAATCTACAACCTTTCAGATACCTCTACCTCTCCAAGAAACTCAATAGGGTTCATTGCATCCTGGGGGAAAATCATGATTGTTTGCTAATGGGGTCATCAGAGAACCTTTTTGTGAAAGTTTCAATTTTGTCTTGGATGTGTCCCATACGCGCAAGATTGTTTTAGAGCCGGATTCTCTGAAACTATCTTTCGTCTGTCTTTTTTGTCTAGCCAGATAATATCTGCCAACGGCCCTGTTGAGGTCAAACTGGCCTCCAGCTCCACCCATCTTTTTGATGACGGAGGGACATGCCACTGCATCACCTGTCCCAATTGGGCTGCCTTGTAGTAGTTAAGGATATTCGGCATAGCTAGACCTCCTAGTTCTTTTGGATGATATAATATATCTTTTTAAATTCTGGGCTTTTTGTTGTTCCATATGAATTTAGTGAGCACTTTTTGGAAAACAGCTAGGTCTTGTGGTGGGGCACATATCAGCAGAGTATGAAAGAGGTGTAGAAGACATGGCAGAACATTCATTTTAATTGCCCATATATGTCCCAGCCAGGAGATCGGATACCTCGACCATTGTGCAACCTCTCTCCAGTTTTTTGAGAAGAGGGGTATAATTGGCTTTATATAAGGAGTTTACATCCTTTGGGAATTTAATACTTAAATATTTTAATGATTTTGGGTCCCATTTAAAATCGAAATTAATCTGCAATCATTTTGCTAAGTGATGGGGAAGATTGATAGCATGTGCCTCTGATTTTGAGTTATTAATTTTAAACAGGGACAAAGAAAAGAAGATACCGATGGAGCAAAAATACTACTATCGGATAAAGGCCCTATAAGACGCACTCAATGTCTGTGTATAGGAAAGTAAGTAAACTGATGTAGTGTCACACAGGTAATAAACAGAATAAAAAACAGTTGTACTGGTCCTAGGTGTATTGTATAATTAATGAGTTAAAACATCCATTTAATTGATATACATTAAAATAAAGTGGACCACACTGAAGAAGATAAAGTGAGAACAAATAAAAACGTACCCTCTCTGGAAGAAGCTTACGCGAAACGCGCGTCAGAGGGAAGCGTCATAACGTCACGCGTCAAGCGACAGGATGCAGAGTCAGAGGGAGCTGTGTTGATAGATGGGTGTTTGATGGAGTTTGTGAACAACACTCACAAAGTTTGAACGCATCGCTCTTCTACAGGTACAGGACAGATAAGTCCTCTTTCCCTCTATCTAACTCTACCTCCCGCCCTTTCCCTGTTAGCCAAGACCTTGGCATATATTTTTATGTCTGAGTTGAGCAGAGAGATGGGGCGGTAACCCTCGCAATTTAAAGGGTATCTTCCTTCTTTATGTATTACTACTATAGTAGCTTCGGATATCTCTTTTGAGAGGCTTGCTCCTTTTAGAAATGTATTAAATACTTTTGTTAGGTGCAGAACCAGTATTGCACAGAACTTTTTATAATATTTGCCTGAAAAACCATCTAGTCCAGGAGTTTTCCCGTTCTCCAGTGTTTTGATAACTCCTACTTTCTCTAGGCCTGTTATTGTGGCTTTGATTTTGTCTTTATCTATGGTGGAAATCTTTGGTAAAGAGCATTTACTGTATGTAGAAAAGAGGAGGGCAGGTCCGAGGTTTTTTTTTACTTTTTGTTACATTTGCTTGTCTAATAACATCGAATTAAATTGTTCTTTAATTTGGGTCATATGTTTAAAGTGTGTGTCTGTGGGGTTTGTTTTGTGTAGTCTCTCAGCCTTTTCTAGTTCTTGAGTATACATTCCTCTGTGCTTGATTTATTTTCTAAAGCAGAAATGCAGAAGAAAGTTATTTCAAAGGATCTCAGCATGAGAATACAGGACATGTACAAGAAATGACACGGAATTTTACAGATTAAACTCTGGTTACTGAATTTGGGCCTCGATTTAGCACAAAGCACTGTCAGCTATCATGCCCATGGTCAGGCATAAAGCATAAAGCGGAGTGCCCCAGTCACAACAGAGTAAGTATTTTTGGTTTCTTTCTGCAATTACTGTATTACTCTTAAAGCTTCTTGCATATTATAAAGCATGTTTTTGTTTACTTGTTTTCTTTTCAATTCTTTTAGGCCCAAGCAATTACTGTACTACCGTACTTTGAGAAGAAAATATAAAATGTTTTTTTTTCTCTTTCTGCTTGTATTACTCAAATTCTTCTCGTTACCTATAAACTGTAGGACGGCAAAGAATCTTGTGGATGAAATCAGCGAGGCTAATGATGAGTGCTGTGCAGCAAGAGTCAAGACTGTTCTAGAGAACAGTCACAATATCACAGCATCTGAGACCAGTGTGATGAGATGCCAATTGGGATGGAAATATGGACGTGTCAAGTAAGTGTCTTACTGTAATAAAGTACAGTATAATGCAATACTGTATTATGCAAAGTGACAGAACAGGGTTGATACTGTAATTTCTGTGCCGTAGTTAGGACAGTACAGATAAAGTGTTGTACTGTACACTACTGTACTGTAGGTAAAAGTGTGGTTTTACTGTACCTGTAAAATTCTTCCTTGTCATTACAGAGCGTATCATATGATTAGGGAAGCCAACAAGGTAAAAAGAGTGGACCAAGCACGGACATGGATGGAGAGACTTTTCAGGATGTCATCTTTTCTGACGAGACAACTGTAGCTCTTGAGAGACTTGCCACTTTTGCATTTCACAAAAAGGACACCTTTATCTGAATCCACGTCCCAAACACCCAGTGAAGATGCATGTATGGGGTGCGATCTCTAGACATGAACCAGGATGCATAATCATATTTGAGGGTAAAATAATGTGCAAAGTCACATGCTGTAGGCTTTTGCATTGTACAGTTCAACTGTAGTGTATTCTGTACCCTAGTGTTCAGTTTTAACATAATTTTTTCTTCTCTTGTTCCAGGAATCATGGACAAAGTATTATTTCAAGAGCAAATATTCACTTGTATTGTTGAATACATTAGGTATGGTTTCCCATCTGGTGTTCACCAGTTCTTCCAGGACAATGACCATAAATATACTGCCTCCTCTGACTATATTTTTGCGAGCTGTATCAACTGGGTTAAGACGCCACCGGAGTAAGTGCGCCAGTGTACATTAACTTGTTCTCATTGTTTTCAACTGTTTTTATCTGTTCAACTAATTCGATATTTTTTCCCCCTCAAATTCCAGATCAACAGATTTGAACCCAATAGAACTGTTGTGGTATGCGCTGAAGGATTATAGCAGAAAGGTTGTTACGCCATCTAAAAGGAGGAATTAATACAAGGAATAAAGTGTTTCTGGAACGACATACTGACTGTACAAAGATGCAACAACTACATAAAATATATTAGCAGCGTTTTGCCCGTTCTTTTAGAGTGTAATGGGAATGCCACTGGCATGTAGTAAGGTACAGTACTGTGCTGTATTGTAGCAAGGTAAGTACAGGTACAGTAAGTATAGTAAAGGTAAGTATGGTACTGACAATAACCTGATTAAATGATAGCCTTCTACTAAAGGTAATTGAACATTAACCATTTTCTGTCTGCGCTCAGTAGCACTTCTCTGTGACACCTATATGCTTATATATATGTTGTGGTTATTTTGGGGGTTCAATATGAGCTTGCAGGTGTCCTGTATGTTTTACAAATCTTGTTCAGTTGGTCTTAGGTGATTGGAAGGTGGCTCTCCCTATCTTGTTGAAGCTCACCCCTCCCACATTTAAATGGTTAAAAACTCACTCCATAGCATCTCCCACTCTCAGGGGAACTTGCCTGTTTGCAGTATGATTGTGACAAATCTAATACAGAGTGCTTTTCCTGGTAATGTACAGGTTAATAAAAGCTTCAATCAGACTTAGAACTATGCAACTAATTTTGACAGATTTATTATAAATCATTCTTCCTGGTAATGCACAGGTTATTAAGAATTTATATTAGTGTTAGGGACCCTTGAGATGTGGTCTGCCGTGTAGTGGCTCAGGGGCTTACAACACTTTGGCCAAAATGTTAAACTAAAAGACCATTTTATTTAATAGATATCTATACATATATATTTAGGCACTGTACCGTGTATAGGTTTCACTGGATGTGCACTGAGCTCTGTCTGTGTTTCATGTTCTGTCTCTGGTTTTAAATATATATCACCATGCTCAGTAGCACTCCTCTGTGACACCTATATGCTTATATATATATGTTGTAGTTATTTTGGGGGTTCAATATGAGCTTGCAGGTGTCCTGTATGTTTTACAAATCTTGTTCAGCTGGTCTTAGCTGATTGGAAGGTGGCTCTCCCTATCTTGTTGAAGCTCACCCCCTCCCACATTTAAATGGTTAAAAGCTCACTCCATAGCATCTCCCACTGTCAGGGGAACGTGCCTGTTTGCAGTATGATTGTGACAAATCTAATACAGAGTGATTTTCCTTGTAATGTACAGGTTAATAAAAGCTTCAATCAGACTTAGAACTATGCAACTAATTTTGACAGATTTATTATAAATCATTGTTCCTGGTAATGCACAGGTTATTAAGAATTTATATTAGTGTTAGGGACCCTTGATATGTGGTCTGCCGTGTAGTGGCTCAGGGGCTTACAACACTTTGGCCAAAATGTTAAACTAAAAGACCATTTTATTTAATAGATATCTATACATATATATTTAGGCACTGTACCGTGTATAGGTTTCACTGCATGTGCATTGAGCTCTGTCTGTGTTTCATGTTCTGTCTCTGGTTTTAAATATATATCGCCATGCTCAGTAGTACTCCTCTGTGACACCTATATGCTTATATGTATGTTGTGGTTATTTTGGGGTTCAATATGAGCTTGCAGGTGTCCTGTATAGTATTTGTATTAGACATGTGTATTACCTATTATTTTTAAAAATTCATTATAGTTTACATGTACGGCAAGTTATAGTTTATTCGTTTTATGTGGCTTTCAGTAGTGTTAACCAGTCAATGCCTTCAATTCACTAATCCTGCAGCCATATTTTTTCTTTCACAGATGCAGCTACTGGAAGGGGGGGGGGGGAAATGTCCAAGCTTATTGTACAGTACTGTGGTGTGTCGCAATGGAGGGGGCGCCAGAGCAGCGAGTCATCTACAAGCAGTATACCACCCTATGGTTCACTTTATCCCACAATCGGACACCATTCTGTGTATTGCACGCAATTCCATTGTATGGGGCTTTCTTGTAAGTCTCCACTGACTATCATTGTGTTCTTTTCAGCAACACTAAATATAACAGTGATATTTCCTGCTATACCTAGCTGACTTGGTCCTTATTATTCACTTGTGTGTTCCTCACATCATTTTTGTTATCCTCTGCCATTCCCTGCAGTTTGGGTGGAAGTGGTTGAGTGATTTTGTTTGTATGCCTGTCTTTTGTGAGCACTTGCTTCACTGTCTGCTGTGTTTGTTTGCCTGACAGCACACCATCACCAGCCCTTATAGCTTTGTGTGTTTATTTATTCTAGTACCTCCAGGTCAAGAGGTCTGGTTATTATCTGTGGCATTTTTTTGAATTATATATATAGAGTTGCACTATTTTTTGTGTATTTCTGTTTTTTATATCTTCACCGGTGTACTGCGCTCCCTGACCTCGATATCAGCTCGAATAGAGGATCAGCAAGGAAGGTCCAGAGAAGGTTGAGCTGCAATCCGTCACCATATGTATCTTTTATATATATATATATATTATACATATATCTTTACATTTATTCATTGTGTTCTTTGTTATTGTTTTTATTTACATTATTATTAGTACAGGACAATAGCAGGAGCGCCTGGTGAATTTCTGTTTTCTTTACAGTACTGTGTGCATAATAACAGTCAAAAGTTTGTCCTAAGCCCCCTCTCTCTCAATGACAAAAGAACTCCATGGTCGTTTACACCGACTGAGGTGACTCATCTAAACCCCATGGAATTAAAAACCACAATAGCCAAATCCTGAAACATTACAGTGTATGTGTCTTTGTGTGTGAATGTCCCATTGTGAGTGTTTGGTGTGGGGGCGGGGGAGGGGGAGGGGCAACTAAATGAGTCTGTCTTGGTCTAATGCTGTGATGAGCCTACCGGATTAAAGTTTAAAAATATCATTTGAACTGTTGTAAAACGTTATGACCCCCTTGATACTGTACCATGTGTGTGTGTGGGATATTTCCATAAATTGTATGATACTGTAAGCAGACCAAGTCTACCCAAAGTTGAAGGTATTGAATATAATTCCCCCTGTTTCCCCTGTTTCTTCCCTGACTTAATTACACATACAATGTCTAATTATAATGCAAAATGCAACATCATAGAGAAATTAAAAAGTAGTGATTTTATAAATGTAAAAATCACTCATTTATTAAGCCCTGCTCAAGGAAAAAAATGCCTTTATTTTTTTTTCTAGACTTGAAATTCTCATTGGCTATGAAGTCATTCTAGACAAATCACAATGCAGGACTTCTCAGGCATGCGCATGCATGTGAAACCAGGCAAAGTAATTTGTCAGCCAAGAACCAAAGCCTGAAACATTGTGTCTTTCTGTGTGATTGTCCTATCGCCCAGCAGAGGTGTTGATAACGAGTTGAATGCCTTTACTGTAGCTTATTATTTATTTATTTATAAAATGTTTTACCAGGAAGTAATACATTGAGAGTTACCTCTCGTTTTCAGGTATGTCCTGGACATAGTTAATCTGACAAATAATACATGGTTACATATACAGTTACATAAATGAACAGGGTATACATTATATACTGCTGCGGCACAGTTTATTCGAGCATTTGCCCGTTCTGTGCCGCAGCAGTAGCCTGGCGCGCGCCCGAGTGTGACGGGCGCACGCCGAAGCAGCGGAAGAGCGCCCTCCGATCGGGGCGCTCTCCCTACCGCTGCCGGGTCCGCCGGGTCCCCCGGAACCCCCTGCCGCTGTCCCGCGATCGCGGGACACCAGGGCTCCCTCGGGGAGCCCCTGGACACGCGTGCAGGGGGCGCACGCTCCCGATGACGCGTGACCGCGCGTCTATGACGCGCGGCACGCCGAGGGGCGGCCACTAGCAAGCCGGGAGATTTCCCGGCTTGCGGTACCGACCACACTTCAATAAAGTGTGTCGGTAGTGTACAATACATTGCATGCACAGTTAGAGAAGATGTCTATTATAGGTGTAACAGTTACAGACCAGATTAAAATGTGAGACAGCCTTAGATTTGAAAGAACTTAAACTGGTGGTTGATGTGAGAGTCTCTGGTAGGTTGCTCCAATTTTGGGGTGCACGGTAAGAGAAGGAGGAACGGCCGGATACTTTGTTGAGCCCTGGGACAATGAACAGTCTTTTGGAGTCTGACCTCAGATGATAACTGCTGCATGTGGTAGGGGTGAAGAGCTTGTTCAGATAGCTGGGTAGCTTGCCCAGAAAGTTTTTGAAGGCAAGACAGAAAAGGTGAACTTTGCGCCTAGACTCTAGTGATGACCAATCTAGTTCTTTGAGCATTTCGCATTGATGTGTGTTGTAGTTGCATTGGAGAACAAAACGACAAATTCAATTGTAGAGGGTGTCAAGTTTGCTAAGGTGGGTTTGAGGTGCAGAGCCATATACTATGTCTCCATAGTCAATAATTGGCATTAGCATCTGCTGTGCTAAAAGCTTTCTGACCAGGAGACTTAGGGAGGATTTGTTCCTGTAAAGTACCCCTAGTTTGGCATAGGTCTTAGTTGTCAGGGTATCAATGTGCATCCCGAATGTTAAGTGGGGCCAGTAAGATATATTTTTTCTATCCCACTGACTAGTACAACTTTGGCTAAAAACTGTTCTTATTGTATGCTATCCTTAAAATTTTTCAATGGACTGCCATTGTGCTAATGTTATTATTATCACTGGAAATATTCAAAGTGATGAATGTTAATATAATAGTTAAGTATTTAATAATGTATGTCCTCATTTACAAATTTTCTAGTATAAAAAATCGATGATTTGTCATAGTTTTACAACTATGCTACAATGTTTCTGCTCAACTGAGGATACTCATCTTGAGGAAGATAAGTTATCATAAGTATGTCTGTATATGTATGTATATCTTTATGAGCATTTATAACAAAATTAAACATTCAGATAGTGTGCAAAAAGCGCAGCAGACAGTTTTTCACTATGGTATTGCTTCAATTATCTAAAAATCGCTTTAGACAGTTTCATCTACAGTAGGCAAAAACACCTGAGAAGCATCAGAATGGACGATAAAATAGTTGAAAAAATGTGAGAAGCTGTCAACATAAATGTTGTTCATTATAAACATGTGATTGAAAAAGAATTTGTGCTAACACCTGGGATTTAGATTATATCAATACTAATTAGTTTAAAAAGTGGTATTAAAATTACACATGTTCTAGGAAAAGCATTTGTTGAAAGAGCCTACCCTATTAAAACTAAATTCCGCAGAGAGAGAGATCGAGAGAGATCGAGAGAGATCGAGAGAGATCGAGAGAGATCGAGAGAGATCCAGTAGGGGAACATGTGTAAACTGCAGAGAAGAGAATCCCCATCTGGGGACAGGATACCAGGTACTGTTGAGTGGAAATGCCGAATGAAAGGCTGATGCTGCTGGGTCACTAAAAATGATTATTTATTGTTGCAAGACATAACAAAAAAAATAGCAAACACCTCGCAGAGGCACACTCTGATGCGTTTCGTACCTCTAGGGTACACCCTATCCAGATGGCTTCAATCAAGTGAGTACCGAAGTTGTATCTCCTTCATTGTTTTATTTGTGATCCAGCTCCAGGACATTGTTATTCCCACAAGTTGGGGGTCGGGCTGATCCTCACGAGCAGCCTTGTCTTACCCCATTTATATTGTTGGTTTATGCCTGTATTAAGAGCATTCAATAGGATCTATCCCTGAATGAATATTGTGGACTTAAAATGGTCATACTTCATTTGCATCACTTATATGCTTTCCATGCCGTTATTTTCACTATTAAAGAGCTCTACATTGGGAGATATATTTCCCCTACCTGTGAACATGTGTAAACTGCCTTTGTGGTGTTACAGCTGGAGTTGATGTGGTAGATCACGTACTGTACATATTGAGCTTATTGTAGTGAACATTTAAGCATCCTATGGCAATAGACCACTCTCATTTATGCCTCCCCTGTCACCATCTGGTCCATGGTTCTCATTACTTTTCTTTCTTTGTTGTCATTCCATATGAAGATAAAGTTTTGCATCTATTCTAGCCTTAATGTGTGCAATTTCCGTTTCACAGAGCGCATTCCCTGTCCCAAAGCATGGCCCTGCTGACGAGTGACACATCTATAGAATTCCTTGTTTTCGTGGAAGGTCTCATCAATGGTGTCTACTGATTTTGCGGCAGGTGTTTTTTCGTTTTGCAGCTGGACAATGTAGTGGTGTGCTGGTGCTGCTTGTGCTGCTGTTGGTGCTGCCAGTGCTGCTGTTGTAGCTAATGCTGGTGTTGATGTTCTTCTGGAACATTTTGAATAGATAAAATTAATACTGTAGGTTGTATATTTGGCCAGGAATCATGGATAAAGTGTATTTCCATACATGTACAGTATTATCTCTTCGATAGTACAATACATTAGACAAGAATTCCAAGTACAGTGGCTCTGCTGCCTTTATTAAGGAATGTGGAATCAACTGGGTCAGAACACCATCAGAGTAAGTACTGTAACTGTTTTGAGGAGTGGTACTGTGCTAAAAACTGTATTGTGCTGCTGTGTATGATTGTTTTTGTTTTCCTTTTCAATAACCATACTGTCTATGTCCTTATGTTTGCAGATGTCCCGATTTGAACCCCCATAGAACTGGTGTGGCATGCTATGAAGCATTACCTGAGAAAAAATATTAAGCTGGCAAACAAAGAAGAACTTCACAAGTGGATCCCTAGTTATGGGAATGAGACTCTAAGTATCCAAACTTGCAATAATGATATAAATCGAATAAATAATGTGTTACCCATTGTTTTAGACTGTTTGGGTATGGCCACTTGAATGTGTTTATTATTATACTGTAGTATAAAAAATTATTGTATTATATAGTACACTTTTTTATGTACTCTTGCAGATTCAGGTTTCTGTACAGCAGGGTCAGGTGTTAGTTTTGCTAAGAAGCAGTATCGTATGCTATGATTTGTCAACATTTTGAAGATGATGCAAAGCAGTAATTCCAGGGATAGTATAACAGTATAATAATTCCCTTTTCCTATTTTAAGGTTCCTTAACAAAAAGTGAGATAATCATGTTGAGTGTAGCTTCCAACGGGCCACTTAACACCTACTTTAGCTCAGCTGTAAGCAGCTCTAAGCACTAAGCACAGATTCTCGGGGGAACTTTAATGCATTAGATTTATTATAATGTCTTCTTTTAAGTTTCAGAAAACTATTTATGTACAGTAATATATATTTTTCTGTCTACATAGTATAACAGTATAAAAATGTCCCTTTTCCTGTTTTCAATCTCCTTAACAAAGTTGAGATAATCATGTCAAGTGTATTGTAGCTTCAAGGAGGCCACTTCACACCTACTGTAGCCCATATTGTATATCTATAATAATGATTTAAATATAGATTTGATAAAAAAAATGATATATACTGTAATTTCCACTGAGTTACAATGTTTTTATTCACAATGTTTTGTGGTTACAATGTTTTTATTTCTATTAAACACCCACACAGGGAAATAAAGGCTACAGGGGACCGCACATTGCATTTGCAATGGTTTTTTGGTAACCACCTCTTTATTCAGTGAAACTCCTCTAGTATAAAAGTTTGTAAATAATGTATATGTCTCTAATAATGTATTCAGTATATCTCTATGTATCCACTATGATTTAAAAAAAAAATATCTCAACAGTATTAAAATGGTTGAAAATGATAATAGTTTTTATACTTCAATCGACATCTTGCTGTCAATTTTATGGCTTTTCTGTATCCTATTAATAAACAAGAAATAAAAAATGCTTACAGTTCAGAATGCGCCTGCGTGGTCTATGGAACACATATCCAGGTCCTTTTAATGTAGGAATGTAGGCTCATGTGTGGTCTATGGAATGCATATGCAGGTCTTTTAATGTAAGCACATGCAACTAACACCTTAGCCTGCTGGTATAGAAACCTGAATCTGGAAGAGTACAAAAAAAAGTGTACTGTATAATACAGTTCTTTTTTTATATTACAGTATAATCACATTCCAGTGGCCATACCTCTTATCTGTTCCAACTAGTATGGCACAATATATCATATTGGCATAACTGCAAGCCAGTCTTTTGTTTCATGGAGTAAACACCATGTCCCCTGTTGTGCACATTACAGATTAAAAATTATGAGTTAGATTAGGTTAATGCATAGTGTTTTTTTAATAAAGTGTGAATGTGTAACAGTAGAGATGTACAAGGTCATAAGTAGAGATGGACGTATCTGCCCAAATCCGTTTCTCGGATTTTCTCACATTTGCCCCCAAAATCCTTTTTGCAGTGTAAAATCTGTGGACGGTTTTGGTCGGTTTTAATCTGCGCGGATTAATCAAAATCCACAATTGGATACAATCCATTGATAAATTTGTAGAATCAAATCCACGGATCACTGAATCCGCAAATTGGATTCTGCACATCCGTCCACGGGTTGTAGAATCCATGGAGTGTAGTGGCAATAATAATAAAAAAATCAGCAAAACGTGAATCGCCTTTTTTGAGATTGATCCAAGGAACCGGTCAATGTGCTGCAAATCCAAATCTGCCCCCCCCAAAAAAAAAATCCCATCTCTAGTCATTAGATAAAGACATTACATTTTATCTTTTCTTCAGACACCTGCTTTACTGAACTGTAGCATTCAGAATATCATAGGCAAAGATATTCAGTTCACCACCTGCCTGACACGCACTGAACTGCAACAACACAAATAATAATTCCATCTCACCACATACAAGGTTCATGTGGTGAGGTGCGGTGAGGTGCACACTTTCGAGTGGCTGTTGAACATAAATCATGTATGCCTATATGACAAAATGAGGGAAGCCATGTAATGTCAATATAATAATAATGTAGTGGTTTCTTACAGAACACCTATGAGCAATGGCTAAACTATTATATCAATGTAATATTTTATTGATAATGAACATTATGTTTAAAGATATGATAGCATTATGACTGAAGTATAAATCATTATGAATCATGCTATTGTCTTTCAGACATTAATAAGAGTCAATAAAGATACTTGGCTGTTAATATGTGGAAGGGTCTCCAGAGTCCATCTACCTGTTATTCCATATAGAACCATGGGGAATATTGTCTTTTTCACTAACTGCTCCTTGGGAGAGTAATGGAGATCCAAGTGGAGACCTTTTTCCTCCTGGTTCAGCACCATGTTGCCTTTATGTAGCCATTTTGCTTTTTACCAAGTGTTTACGATATCCAAACCTTTTTCTTTTTTTAAGACACAGCACAACATCCACTTTATCCCTCCAAAGATTCTTTTTGTGGAAACTGGATCTGCACACTGACCCTTGACCAAACAGTTGTTCATATTATTCAAAACCTTTTTTCACCAGTATCTCATTCTCATGAGATCCTTTGGCGGTACTGCTAATCTCATTGCTTAAGTCAATGTCCGAACAATTAAAATCACCCATTTTAAAGAGTTCCATCCCACCTTGTTTCAGCAATGTCTACTGTATGATATCATATTGCTCCTTTATTGCTATTATTTCAAGCTCTCCCATTTTATCTGCTCTGGCCTTTCTACTCCCATTGATTTTGGTCTTAGAAGTTTACTAGTATTATCTGAATTAAATATGGGGCCCTTCCTGCTTGCTATTTTAATCAGTACTAGAATTAAATAGGTATATTTTATAAGCAGAGCTTAAGGCAGATAAAAAATAAGATTCAATATTTGGGCTCGTATTCTGTAAGGTGTGATAAGTCCAGATGACATGCTATCGCATGAAAAGCCCCATTGATTTCAATGTGGCCTTTTTGGCGATAACATGTCATCTACGCTTATCCCACCTTACAGAATAAGGGCCATAGTCTAATATGACAGATGTAAATGTTTGATTTTGCTATTCAAAATGTTACCTGTATTTATGTGGTATTTATATTAATGGTTTACATCAGATCCCACAATTTAGAAAGTAAGAATTATTTGAAATATGATATCTGTATAGGAAATAACTGAACAATATGTATCTTCAGGTATTCACAGCTGCATTCAATCTGAACCCCTTCAGTGTACATCTGTGTCGCCCCAAAGGCGGATGCCTGATGGGGCTCCCCAAGGCTGCTCCCCTCTTCACAGGACCAGCATGCTTGTTGGGTTAACATTTGCTTGCACGTTATGGAATGTCAACCCCACCCACTGAAATATTAATTATTAATGAGCCAAGAGGACAATATTCGCAGCTGCATTCAATCTGAACCCCTTCGGTGTACATCTGCGTCACGCAGATAAAGACTGGTGAACAGTCTTTGGCGCAGATAAAGGGTGCGAGCCATTTGCTGCCTTTCACTGAGGTTTGGTGCTGTTAAAGCTTCTCTATTTCAATCTAAAATTTACTATGCCTTTATCCCTGTACCCAATTTTCCAACTCTATCTGGCCATGAAATGTCTGTGAATTGACTATATAACCTCTGTTCTTTTAATGTAGCCATGTATTGTTATTACTCTGTGTCCAGGACATACTTGAAAACAAGAGGTAACTCTCAATGTATTACTTCCTATTAAAACATTTTTATTAATTCATTTTTTATAAATAAAATTGTGGGAGAGAAGTAACAACATGAAACTATATTTTGCTGTTTTCTTTTTCAAGATATTGTTTTAAAGTAATGATCATGATGTAATATACAGTACTTGTCTTGAATGAAAGTAAGTTTAGGATACTGAGTCAAATACAACGACGTAGGAGTTAAGTTTAGAAGACTTGACTTTTCTTTAGCAATAATCTTCAACTGTCAACAAACTGTGGTCTTGACAATTATTGCTAGAATTGACATTGGAATCTGCTGTAGTATTTAACTTCATTCAATATTTGTCTAATTCCCAGCTCTTACTTTCGGTGTTTGCCTCATTCCCTAGTATTTGAAAATTAAATTTTTATTATATGTAATTTCTTCTATAGAAATATTTCCTTTCTTGATTTTTCTTATTGCTTTATAAATTGGAGTGCAGTATATGAATGCACAAAGAAAGATGTTGCAGAAATAACTGCCAATATTTTTTAAGCATAAGAATAATATCTGTACCCTGGAAAACCAGGGATCCTACAGGGGAGCTAAGAAAAAGTAAAAAATTAAAATCTGATGTAGCCCCCCAGATTAATGCAAACAGAGAAGGAGCTACAAAGTTCTATTAAATTAATAAAAACCTTGAATATGAATATCTTTCGGTACTATAAATGGCTGTGCAATGTTGAGGACTCACTCAAGTTGAAGGGCATTACTTATACTCTATATAGAGAGACTGTTTAAGGCTCTGGGACAGAACTTCACTGGCAGCACAACAATTGCCTTGTTTTATTAATGGAGAAGGGGAGTGTGGTCCTGCTCAGCTTGCCAATTTACTGAAATTGGAGTGGTGCTATCTGGGATAGGAGATATAAATGTAATTGGAAAGAAAAGATCCCAAATGATGCACTCTCCTCCACTAAATAAAATAACAAAATGTTATTGATAATGTAGAAAACAAACTCAATTACAACCTAATAAATAGCGCTAGCCATTCTGTTCTACAGAGTACAGCTGAACCTGTCTAATCGGACTCCAGTGTGTCACCTCCCAACATGGATTACACAGAAAGCATCTGCTTACTATGTAAAGTAATATTCATACAAGCATACTCCTGTTTGAAATTCTAGTCTGAGTATAATATATCACCACAGGTGATGCATAGGTGAAGTTGGCAAATCAGTGCTAATAGATATGGCCCCCCACACATTGCATGCTGCACTAGATATACATCTAAAGTGTATGTGGTGGGGATATTGCACTTTGTTCCCACTCTCATAACCTGTAGAATAACAGACTAGTGGAGTAAATTGTGTCTAAAGCTTGTGGGTTTCTTATTCAACACATATCTTGGTTAGATGACTAGAAGTATGACATTTTGACATATTCAAAAGTACCAAAATGTTAATATCCTCATTAAGGTGTAGGGGGGGGGGGGCAAATGTGTGTTATTAAAGTTTGCAAAAAAACGGGAGCCACGCTCACACCGTGTTATAAGCAGATCCGCATTGTTGCGGATCACGCTATAATGTGGTTGAGCTGTAGTAGTATTGCCCTTTTGTTATTTTAGCCCATTCCCTAATCCATTTCTCCAAGTTCCTGAAATAATTATATTGGGAAGCTTACTTTCCATTTGAGGTTCTATATGTTTTCATTAATTTGCGTATGCTCCTACAGTGTGACAGGGGTACATATATTTAGAGGTTTCCCGGAGGTTGTCATTAGGACTATCAGTCTGATAGCATCTTTGTGGAGACTCTGCCAGGGAAAAAAAACTATTAAACACAGGCAAGAGAGTGAGACAAGATGAGGTCCAAATAGTATTTCACCCCTACAGCTTATAACTCTGTAACCCCACAGCTTGTATAGAGTGAAATACAAGGAGAAGTAACGGCATTGATATTTTACCCTGAACTAGGCTGAGGAGGCATTACACTAACAACATATGACACACTTTTTGCAATACATAGAGAGTCAAGTTTGTTGAAATGGCACTGAATGCGAGAAGGAGTAAATACACTGACTGGCACTGGGTTTGAAGCAGGGGTACTTGGTTACATTGGGCAAGTCACTTTATCTCCCTGTGCCTCTGGCACCATAAACATAGATTGTAAGCTCCACGGGGCAGGGACCTGTGCCTGCAAAATGTCTCTGTAAAGCGCTACAGTATGTAAAACAAGCAGCGCTATACAAGAACATGCTATTATTACTAATTGCAAATGTGTCAATTTGCCTAATTCTAATTTGATAGCAAATGATTTGCATAATTCTAATTACATGGTACCTGATTGTTGCTTACATTAGTCATGTATGAAGCCTAGCTGGGATCTTCTGTAGCTGAATTCCAGAACTAGCAAGTGCTGTACATACCCATTTCTACAAGTAATCCTAATCATTTCATCATTCAGAGATGTACTGTATGTTCACCATAAGGAGCGCTCCTACAACATTTTTATTTCCTTCTTGTTACATTATATAAAAATTGCTTATGTATGCAGTTTTCTGTGACATCCCATTGATGTGGCTCAACATAATGAAGCATAAAATAGTTGCTGGGATTATGTCCCATTCCTCTTTGATGCTAGAAAAGTGGCACGTGTTATTTAAGTTCCCTTTCTTCAGTAGCCTAAGGCAGTAATAAAAGAGACATACTGTAAAAATAGTCTCCATTCTAGTTTACATGTTACCCTTGGATGTCATTTCATTTCACTTTCTCCTTTTTTCTCTGCATCTCATACCACAGCCTGCTTTATGCATGGAGGAAAAGAGCAAAGAGCTTGACACCATGGAATTAATTTATAGAATGCAAGAGAGAGGTCAATTTATCTTTTTTTGTACATATGTCTATGAATGTGAAGATTTTCTACAGTTGACTAAGGATTTGCTCTCTGTTCCCAAGAGATTGACTCCACTTGTAGTAGTTATGCACTTAGATTGTTTGTGTAGTAATACACTTTACTAAAGCCCAAAGTTAATGCCCTATTCACTAAGATAATGATAGGTAAAAACAATGGCCATATTTGAGCTCATTAATGTTGGGTGATGTCACCTTGCTTCAGGATAATGCTGAGTTATCTTAAAATATAGTCAAATTACATCTATCCCTTGACTAGATTCTAAAGGGGTTGAACATCAGGATCACTACATGGGCCTTACCCCCCGGTGTGACATGCTTATTTATGCTCACCTATGCTGTATGTGAATATAATGATTGAAGGTTTTTAGATTTTTTAGATTTTTACATTTTAATTAATCCCAACAATACTGTTTTATGGTCATATTTTTGCTTTTTCACATATGATTACGATGCACTCCGCTCCCTCATCTCGTTGGACCTTACCCCTCCACCACCTCTTTGGTCTGTAGGCAATGGTATCAGTAACGACAATCATACCATTGAAACATTATTAAACCATACAATTCAATATATAGAACAAGGTAATTACCCCCTGAGCACTTAGGTGGCCTCAATGGCAAAGGGGCTAATGATAAAATAAAACCACTAACTCCATAGATTGTTGCACTCCTCCAACAATTTCAGGATAATCCACCGATCCAGTCATTAAAAAACACCAAAAGTATTTCAATAGTCTTTAAATAATCCACTTAACGCCCCATGCAGAGCAAATATATATTGTTTTATGAAAATGAGGCCTAATTCCTGGCCGATGGTCTAACTCAATCTATATTTATCTATGCCCATTGAAGCCTGATCCGCAATCTTGATTCAATCCATTGATCCTCCATTAAATGAAAAATAATCCTCTATGGATATTTCTTGAAAATTAAAAACTTTTATTCTTTTCCTTCATTCTTTTAATCGGACAACCATCATCTATGTCTTTTATTCACAGACCACTAAGGTGTTGTGGGAGGGTACAACCCTTAGACAGAGCCTGATGCCATCACATAACATGTAGTAGGAGATTACGTATTGGTTGACTTACCAGGTGGTAACAGCTCCTTCCAATGAGCAATGATGTCATGGGGAAAAAAACATATTTGCCATGTCAACCATTGGTAAGAGGGGTTCCCACATGGTAAATCAATCAATTTAATAGGCCTTATCTGACTACCCCTGCATTCATTATTAGTGGAAGTTTAAAGCACAATGTAATACCGTAGGCTAATATATTTACACATTTTCCATTTGTATTGGCAATTCCAAAGGACTAATATGCAAAATAAACAATCAATTAAGAGGTTACTGTGTAACACATATGTAACATGTTGGTCTTATTTAGTTCCCCTTTCTACCCAAGAGCTACAAACTAATTTCTTCCAAAGGTTTAAGTGACAAAGGCGCTCCAACGCTGAATCCCTTCAGTATTGAAATGTATGCAATAAGCAAATAAATAGGATAGGACAAGGGGGTATATAAGATGATGCTTGTAGTAAAGTCCCCAGATAGACCAATAATCCCTGAAGGGCAAGGTGTAAGGTTGAAAACCCCAATCAAACCTTCATTGGGATGGTTCCTGGACTCACAATAAGTATTCAAAGAGAATAAAGAATAGTACTCACAAATGCCCCTTTCCAATGTCCTGATAGGCGTGCAGCCAGATGAAGAGATGCTGTTCTCGGAGAACAAAAAGGAAAAAAACTAGTGCACCGCCAAGAGTGGGTCCCAAGCCAATGTGTTTAAAAGTTCTTCTTTATTGATCCATCTTAAAAGTGGAGGTTAGCACCCTCCTACGCATTTCGTGTAAAAGTACACTTTATCAAGGACTTTTAAACACATTGGCTTGGGACCCACTCTTGGCGGTGTGCTAGTTTTTTCCTTTTTGTTCTCCGAAACTAATTTCTTCAACTGAAAGCATTCCTTACCATCTGACTCTGTGAGACAACAAAGAATAAAGAATACACTGAAAGACATGATTATCGGTATGTAAAAAGGAGAGAGGGCATCACTCACTGTCATAAAAACAAGAAAAATGGATGCTACATTAGCGGGGTAAATATCCACTTTAGTACCGGAGGTTACGGCTACCTTAGAGGCCCAGAAGAGAGTATAACCAAAATCTTCCTTTACCTTATTTTCCACCCAGACTAGATGTACTTTTGATATTTGGAAGATGATAACCAATATAAGATAAGAATACAGACGTGTGTGTAGCACATTCCCATTTACTATTTTAAAATGATATTGAAAATAGTCATTCGTTTTTTAGATACTATTCTGCTCTTTCCTTTTTAAACATGTGATTAATTAATAAGATAAGACATTAGAACTGAACAAGCATCCTAGCATTTCAGATAAGTGTTCTGTCATTAAACTGAAGGAGAAACACAGCAAATCAAGCCCGTAAAATTAACTTCATTAGCCGATAATGAAGTTGAGTCATTTTAGTCTCACTATTAAGTGGATCAAAGTTATGTTGGTAGTTTCTGTCCAATATGTGATAATCAAGCATCCACAGGAACGTCAGTATACAAGAGGTTAGAAGAATGTGAGGAATTCTGAACTTTCTTTCATTTCTATGCCACTATAAAAAAATATATATATATTTAAAACAAATGTCATCCAAAAGACATGCTATTCAGTGAAACTCAATGCCAAAATAACTCTGCTAAGTTTTGAAGACCAGCTTTCGTGTTGTTTCAAGTGCAACCTTAATGTTGTACATACTGTACTACTAAAACCCAAAGTACCTAGAAGCTTTTCACTTTTATACCTAACACATTGATTACAGCCAGAAAAAAACTGGAAAGAACAGCAGAACCACTACATGGATACTAACCCATCCCTCACCCTATTAGGAATTGATAAATTATAAATGACAGAGAAAAATGTAATAATAAATATTAGTAAGTCTAAGAGAATATTTTATTTATATACGAAAATCAAAAATTATCCTATAGCGCAATATGCACAACTATGAAACGGGCAAGTCATATAAATACCATAGTATAAAAAATAAAAACACACCGAAAGAGTATATGCACTAGATACCACAGACACAGCCGCAGACAGATTTCCCAGTGCCTACAGTAACTACAGTTACGACCGGGGCCCTCCCCCCATGTGTCTTGCGAGCCCCAAGCATTTCACACCTCGCAAGGCCCCTCTATTTCCCCCCCTCTTCCAATATCTTTATCTCCCCTCCGTCTCACTCCCTCTCTCACTCCTCACCCCATCTCTTACACCCCCTCTCTCCTCTCCATCAATTACCCGACTCTCACTCAATCCCACCCCGCCTCGCATATATTTCTCTCACCCTGCGCCTCAGTCTTACTCCCTCTTTTCCTTACTCAATCCCTTAACCCCTCTCTAACACTCCCTCTGTCCTCTCACTCTCGCCCCTCCTCCGTCAATTTCCCCACTGCTCACTAATTCTCTCCCTCCTCACACAATCCCCCCACAAAACACATACCAAAAAGCCCCACCTCCTCAAATACATATGTAGCAGGGTCACCCCTAACTATTCTACCCAATGGGCTGGCAGTGAACCCTGGTACTATCAGGTTGCCAGTAGTTGGTTTGGGGTTTTCTCCCTTTCTATGGTACTGTTCTTGAGCGACAGCAGGGGGTGGTACAACCTGTTGTAGGTGGGACAACAGGGTGCCCGCCTTCTGACTGTACTTAAGGGCAGGACTGCCCTAAAGTTAGAGTTGTTCCTTCCCCTCTGAGGAAGGCAGGTCACACAACTGGGAGCCTGAGATTGGGGCCTTCCCATGTGCTCTTCCCTCCGGGGGAGAGTGAGTGTGTACCTTACCTCTGCCTCTGCTAGGGAGGTGGGGAAGAGCTAGGATGGCTGCGGTTGCCTTTGGCCTGCTGTGATGGTCCAGTGACCATCTTCAGTGATAGCTGACCTGACAGACTGTATCCGGCAGAAGTCTGCTGTGTAACTGTTACTCCAGAGTGTAGTAATAAACCTGTTCCTGTTTTGCAATATACCTCCTGCCTGCTGCGTGACCTTACTGGGGGGAGAGGTAATAAGTTCTACCGTGGGAGATCACCTTCAGTTCCTGGAGCCTATGGCAGATGGAGGCGCTGCACTGCCAAGGAGATATGTGGGGTATGAACCCCAGAAGCCTGTTCCTGTATCCCCACTACCATCGGCGGACGACTCAGCCCTTCAGTTGCTAGCAGGTATATGCACCATACACCCTGTAATGGCCCCTATCTGTGATTTGGTGGGGGAAACACCGTTTCACATACAAAAAGCCCCCACCTCACAAATATATACAAAAAACCCTACCCCCAAATACATACAACCCCCCTCACCCCAAATACATACAAACCCCCATATCCCAAATACAAACAACCCTTCCCCCATACACCCCAAATACATACAAAGAACTACCCCCAAATACATACAGAACCTCCACCCCCACAAATACATATAAAAGAAACCACCCCCAAATACATATAAACAAATCCCCCCACCCACCGAATACATATAAACCCCCAAATACATATTTAAAAAAAACACCCCCAAATACATATAAAAATCCCACCCCCAAAATACATATATATCTATATATATATATATATTAAAAAAAACACCCACCAAATACAAATAGAAAACCCCACCCCCCAAATACATATAAACATATAAACCCCCAACGCCCCAAATACATACAGTATAACCCCCGCACCTCCAAATACATATAAAAAAACACACCCCAAATACATATAAAACAATCCCCCCCACTCCCCAAATACATCTAAAAATAAATACTCCAACTCCCAAATATATATTAAAAACACACACACCCCAAATACATATAAAATAATGACTTACCTTGGGAGTGGTGTCAGGCCTCTAGCTGTGCCCACTGGCTGCGGAGGGCCCGGCTTCCGGTCTTCTAGTTGCCGTGGGGCCCGGCTTTTCCCCAGCTGCAGGCAGGGCCGCCAGGAGGGGGGGACAGAAGGTAGAGGTGTCCTGGGCCCGGTGGCAGCGGGGGGCCCGGTGGCCAGTGGCGTAACTTTGGCCCGACCTCTAGCCAGGTGTGGCTGCCGGTCCTCTCCCGGCCGGGTCCCTATCTCTCTCAGATGCAAGCCTCTACCATTGTCCCACGCCAACAGGCCTCTGTGACGTCAGCACGCCGGAAGTAGGCTTGGCCTAGCACCTGGCACCTGGCGGCATGGAGGGAGGCCTGGCATGTGCCAGCTTGGCGTGGGAGCAAGGGATAGAGGCCCGCAGTGAGTGAGAGTCGGGGCCTGGCCAGGAGATGACCGACACTGGGCCTGGCCAGAGGTGGGCCACACTTGCAGTCCCATCCACAAGGTAAGTCTGTTTCTTTTTAAATATGTATTGAGGGGGTTGGGGTCTTGTTTATATCTATTGGGGGAGTAGGGGTCTTGTTAATATGTATTGTGGGAGTGTGGGGTCTTCTTTATATGTATTGGGGGTGGGGGGTCTTGTTCATATGTATTGGGGGTTGGGGGTCTTGTTTATAATAATGAGGAGTGGGGGTCTTGTTTATATATATTGGGGGTGGGTGTCTTGTTCATATGTATTGGGGGTGGGGGTCTTGTTTATATGTATTGGGGAGTGGGGGTCTTGTTCATATGTATTGGGGGTGGGGGTCTTGTTCATATGTATTGGGGGTGGGGTCTTGTTCATATGTATTGGGGGTGGGGGTCTTGTTTATATGTTTTGGGGAGTGGGGGTCTTGTTCATATGTATTGGGGGTGGGGGTCTTGTTTATATGTTTTGGGGAGTGGGGGTCTTGTTCATATGTATTGGGGGTGGGGGTCTTGTTCATATGTATTGGGGAGTGGGGGTCTTGTTCATATGTATTGGGGGTGGGGGTCTTGTTCATATGTATTGGGGGTGGGGGGTCTTGTTCATATGTATTGGGGGTTGGGGGTCTTGTTTATAATAATGAGGAGTGGGGGTCTTGTTTATATATATTGGGGGTGGGTGTCTTGTTCATATGTATTGGGGGTGGGGGTCTTGTTTATATGTATTGGGGAGTGGGGGTCTTGTTTATATGTTTTGGGGAGTGGGGGTCTTGTTCATATGTATTGGGGGTGGGGGTCTTGTTCATATGTATTGGGGAGTGGGGGTCTTGTTCATATGTATTGGGGGTGGGGGTCTTGTTTATATGTATTTGGGGGATGGAGATCTTTTTTACATGTATTGGAGGTTGGGGTCTTGTTTATATGTATTGGGGTTGGGGGGCATTTTAAAATATTTTGGTGAGTGAGGGGCTTTTTAAAATGTATAGGGTGAGTGGGGGGCTTTTAAAAATGCATTGGGGGAGTGGGTGGCTTTTTAATATGTTTTGGGGGAGTGTGGGCTTTTAATATGTATTATGGGAGTGGGGTTATATGTATTTTGTGGGGGGTGATTGAGTGAGAGGAGAGAGGGGGAGAGGGAGGGAGGGAGTGAGTTAGTGAGGGAGTGAGTGAGTAAGGAAAAGAGGGAGTAAGAGTGAGACTCAGGGGAGAGAAATACATGAAAGGTGAGAGGGGGTGAGAGAGGAAGAGGGAGTGAGACGGAGGGGAGAGAAATACATGGGAAGAGGGTGGGAATAAGAGGGGACTCGTGAGGTGTGAAATGGGGGAGGCTCGTAATACCGCCGGGGCGGGGGGTGGGGGGGAGCCCGGACCTAACTCTAGTCCTGGTCCCAGGAAATCTGTCTGCGGCCCTGGCAGCGGGCCTCCCTCACTGACTGTCCCAGCTCCTCACAACCGGAGGGCCCACCCATCTGCCCCCCCCCCCCAACCTAGTGATCACCTCGCCCACCTCCCCGCCGGCTCCACCCGAGAATCTGCCCATAACCCATTTGTTCAAGCGAAGGGCCCACGCCACCTGATGGTCAACCTTCTTCTCATCACCCTTAATATCACACTTAATTTAACGTTTGGCAAGGTGCTAAATGATCTAGGCTCTCCTAGGTGATTAATGCCCTGAAGTGTTACCTTTTTAGCCTACAATATTGCAAAACTGTATAGTAAACTACTGCACGTGAATCTCCATTACAACTAACTACATTTTCTTTGTCAGCTTTAGGGCTAGCTACAGAACTCTGCTTTATTCATGCTGTCTGGAAGGCTTATACCCTAGAATGAAGTGCTCCAGACTAAAGTATGTACTGCAGGGGGAGAAACAATCATAATAGTGGTTACAAATCTGCTTTGTTTTCTTTGGCTTTGCTTGATTGGACCTTTGTTGAGCAGACCTTGATTTGCTTTACCATCGCATTGCTGCATGTAAGTCCTGTAACCCGATTGCTGTGAAGTGTGTCAGTCTTTTTCAGCACTGATTGTACTCAATTCCACACCCTGTCATTTTACGGGCTCTAATACCATGCTGTTTGAATTGCTTTTACTCACGGCTCTGTCAGACACTATTTGAAGTCCTTCATGAAATCATTTCTTTTGCTATGTCACACTTCAAAAATATTTGATAAATTAAACAATATGGGTCAGTGGTTCATAAACGGCGAATAATGAGTCATAAATTGTCATGTTACACAAAATGTGCAGGTTTTCATGTGAATTTAAAATCTGAAAAAGAAATGCAGAGAGAAAGCCATGATTTCTGTCAAACATTTAAAGATAGATTTAGGCAATAATGTATAGTATAGTGAAGTCTGGGTAAATATTTTGATTTATATTTTCAATGTTGAGTGCAATATAGTGCAATAATGTACTCAGTGGAGTCTGGTTTTGGATCTGTAATACAACAACTTCTAAAATGGTAAATTTCAGAAATACCGAGTTATTCTCATTAATAAGCTGTAAAGTTTATTTGTTTGTTAATTCAACTTGGTTTAAACATTGCGTATATTCCATTCAGAAGAAAAATTAGGTTTAGCTAAATATGAATTGTGATTTGATTTGAGATGTTCAACATGCACAGAAAAAAATGTATCTTGAATAAATAACATTGTAACTATTTGATGAAGAGAGTTATGTTTTGTCTGACCTTAAAAATATGTAACGGCTTTAAATATTACATATAATGAAAAAAAGGAGAAAGAAAAGCAAATCTTATTTTTCTATACTGATTGCAAATTACGGGTTGTAAACAAGAAGTCTATATATGTTTAGGAGGTGATTCATCATTGCCAAGAACATTTAGCATTTTGCAAAATTACCCAATGTTTTTTTTCTAGTGAAAAATGGGAAAACCAAATGGGATTTATCATTCCAACACTCCCCATTTTTCAACGCCAAATCACAATGGTCAGACTCATGCATATTTAAATGAGCCAAGTATTCGTAATGAAAGCATCTTTTGGCCTTAAGACAAATGATTTACAAGTGAAATAAATATGTTTTATGTTAGATGGACTTTATTGAATCCCATCATCTACACCCGTCAATGAACGTTCAACAAAAAGTTGTATTGTTTTGAGCTTGTTATCAATCAATTAACATAAGTAAAATATACAGCCAAAGTCTGTGCCTTGTCCTTATTTTTGACTCCTACGTTATCTTTGTTTTATTACTGTACAGATGCATCCGCCTAGATTCAACCATTTCTCGGTCCAATCTCGGTGCTGTCTGCCATGTTCCTTGCGTGATTCACTGAATCATCTTCCTGTGAAGTCTGTCAATCACACCTTTATCTGCCAATCACGCCTAGCTTAGCCTAGGATTTCTTCCCGAGAAATGGTTGAGTCTAGATGACTGCATCTATATGTCGTATTGGTCACCAAATTCAAATCCAAATGAGCAATAACATCAATACTGTATACAGTATACTTGAGGGACATATGTCTTTTTTCAACCTCATCTAAGATATAACTATGTATCTACTGTATGTATCTCTTTATTTATATAGGTCCATTAATGTACATAGCGCTTCACAGTAGTAATACACGTCACAATCATTTAAATAACAAATAATACAAATAACAGATCATGGGAATAAGTGCTTCAGAAATTAAAGTAATAGTGTATAATCTATTTGGTAGGTAGGAAGAACGTACAGAGACAGTATAAGGGCATTCTAGTAAGTGCGTCTGCAGGGGGGCAAGCTTTATGTATCATGTGTATAGTATTAGCCACAGTGCTACTCATATACTTCTTTAAGCAACTGTGTTTTAAGGTGGGTCTTAAAGGTGAATAGAGAGGGTGCAAGTCGGGTATTGAGGGGAAGGGCATTCCAGAGGTGTGGGGCAGTCAGTGAGAAAGGCTTAAGGTGGGAGGGGGCTTTTGATAAAAAGGGGGTAGAAAGAAGACATTCTTGAGCAGAACGCAAGGGTCAGGATGGTGCATAGCGAGAAATTAGGGCTGAGATGTAAGGAGGGCAGAAGAGTGTAAAGCTTTAAAAGTGAGGAGGAGAATTGAGTGTGAGATGTGGGATTTGATAGGAAACCAGGAGAGTGATTTCAGCAGGGGAGACGCCGAGACGGATTTAGGAAAGAGTAGAGTGATTCTGGCAGCAGCGTTTAGGATAGATTGTAGGGGAAACAGGTGAGAGGCAGAAAGGCCGGACAGCAGGAGGTTACAGTAATCAAGTTGGGAGAGAATGAGGGCCTGAGTCAGAGTTTTAGCAATCGAGCAACAGAGGAAAGGGCATATATTATGTAATACTGCACCGACACAGTAAATTCTAACATTTGCCCATTGTGGCCGGGGCTTTTTTCAGCTGGCGCCAAAACGGAGCCGCGAACGAGCTGCATCTTCCCCTTCCCGCGTGTTTCATAAAAATGCTTCCCCTCCCCTTCCCCGAACCCCTGGCTGCTCCAGCTTTGCGCAGCTTTGCGCAGCTTCCCCCATACCCTGCTGCCTCTGCAGCCTTCGGGAATGCCGGGGAACCCTAGAACATGTGACCGGCGCAAGAGTGATGCGCGGCACGCGCCAGGGAAAACCCCAAATGAGCCGCCGGCTTCTCGAAAATTTCCCCACACCGCGGTGATGGCCGTATTAGAATAAACAGTGTCGCCACTGTATTGTGGAGGAAAAGTGACAGGTTTTAGATACATTTTGAAAGTGAAAGGAGAATGTGAGAGAGGAGTCGAGTGTGACCCCTAGGCAGCGTGCTTGGGCTACTGGGTGATTGATAGTACTTCAAACAGTAATGTGGAAGGAGGAAGTATGGGGAGCTCTGTTTTTGTCTTGTTTAGTTTAAGTCAGCGGAGGGCCATCCAGGATGATATCGCAGAGAGACATTTAGAAACTTTCATCTGTACGGCAGGTGTAAGGTCAGGGTAGAAAGGTAAATTTGTGTGTCGTCAGCATAGAGGTGATATTTAAACCCAAGAGATGTGATTAGGTCACTTAGAGAGAGTGTGTAAAAAGAAAAGAGAAGGGGTCCCAGGACAGAGCCCTGGGGTACCCCCACAGAGAGATCGATAGAGGAGGAGGAAGTGTTAGTAGAAGAGACACTGAAAGTACGATGGGAGAGGTAAGAGGAGATCCAGGATAGAGCTTTGTTACGAATACCAAGAGTATGGAGAATTTGAAGGAGAAGAGGGTGGTCCACAGTATCAAATGTAACGATGTAACAATGTAGTTCACTACTTTATCCTGGTTTGTTATATATGTGAATATGATATATAGTATGAATGTAGATGAATGCTCGCAGGTGGCCCACTTTGTGTGGCAATGAACATGTGTAATAACAGTATTATCACTAACTATATTACCTTAGCCACACCCTGGCTGTTCATTATTAAGCTATCTTTATTCAATATGTGTGTGTTATTTTTCTTCAAATTTATGTTGTCAGATTTATGCCATTATTAGTGTGTTCTTAGATAATTCCATCTACTTATGACAAGTTGTTAAGTAACTGCCACCATGTACATCTTGTCAATGAGAAATCAGAAAGTGTAGAGTTACAGAATGTGGCCGTTTGCATTGCAGACCCCTCAAATCGCTCCCTCTGGTATTATAGACATTATAGTATGTCTTATTGCATATAGCTGCTGAAAAAATAAACAATCCTGATTTAATTCTCAATCCACAACAGTATAATTGAGGATGAGGAAGTTTATGTATTCAAATGTCTAAATGAAGAACAAAAAGCAGACTCTCTCAGAAGAACACCCTTCTTCTGTCTTTCTAAGTTCCCCCACTTAAATTGTAAGCTTTTTGGGGAAGAGACTCCTTTTCCTATTGTTTTATGTCTGAAGAGCTTATTCCCATTATGGGTTATATTATTATGTCACGTGTATTACTGCTGTAAAGTATTATGTACCTGGATTGCGCTACTGTATATAAATAAAGATATACTTACATTAAACAAACACAAGCTGCAAAAAAATAAACACAATAAAAAAAATCAGCAGGCTACATTATTTATTTATAATATAATCCTCGCTCACTATTAGGGCAATACAATTACATTTACCTATCCAACTCAAAAGTATGACTGCTAGCTGGGTGTAGGTATAGTAAAATTGTATTTAAAACCAGAGACAGAACATGAAACACAGACAGAGCTCAGTGCTACATCCATTAACACAGATACACGGTACAGTGCATATATATATATATATAATCAAAAGCTCGACTAACACGGTACTGATACCTCTACATGAATATATATATATATATATAAAGATATCTTTTGAATAAAATGGTCTTTTAGTTTAACCCTTTGGCCAAAGTTTTGTAAGCCCTTGAGCCCCTCCAAAGCAGACCACATCTCAAGGGTCCTAACTGGGGGTTCAATATGAGCTTATTGGGGTTGTGTATATAGTAAAATTGTAGCTATAGTTAGACCTTAAAAACAACACCAAAAATCGTTGTGGAATACTGAAAGCATTTTACTATGTTCTAATTAAGAACATGGTAATGTAAATCACTGAACCATGATAACCCAATGCTTAGTGTTATATCCTCAGGAGAACTTTAAAAGTATGAATAAATCTGCCCTTAAGCTATTGTAACTAAGGGATATTTTTGGGGTGGGGTGGGGTGTTAATAAAGGTTATATGAAACAGTAACATACTTTTTGTGTGGATATTTGATAGTGTTAGTGACAGTGCTAAAATCTCCTCAGGAAAATGACTCCTGTGTCTAGTCTGCTTTTATTGTAGCTCTATTTAAATCTGCATATGTACACATTGAAGTATGCCACTTTTTGTATTCTATATACTGTAGTTGTTGAAAAGCACATTTTCATAGTTCACTTTGCCGTGGCCAAAATAATGTGACACTTAAGGAGTGATTTTACAAACTAATTGATTTCCCCGCATCAGGAGGCAACACAAATGTTTATCTCATACCAGTGTAAATTGTGAGTAGTCGCTGACAGCTGAAAGTGGTGAAAAAATGTTTTCTTAAATTAATTAATTATCATAAGTAGAGAATGCTTTAGTATTTCCTTCTCTACGCCAGGGGTGCTCAAATCCAGTCCTACAGCCCCCAATAGGTCAGGTTTTCAGGATATCCCTGCTTCAGCACAGGTGGCTCAATCAGTCCCTGCTTCAGCACGGGTGGCTTAATCGGAGGCTCAGTCTGAGCCTCTGATTGAGCCACCCATGCTGAAGCTGGGACATCCTGAAAACCTGACCTGTTGGGGGGGGCTTGAGGACTGGAGTTAAGCACCACGCTCTGCACATTGCAATTTATTATTATGCCATATAATGAAAAGGCAGACGTGAAAAAGAAAAGAAAATTGTCTAAAAGCAAACATTACCAAAATCGCCAAAATATATCATTGTGGGGGGAGGGGTAACATTTATGGGTTTGGGTGGGTGATAATATATTTTTTTACACTCTAGTCGGATGACAAAGCATTATAGAAAAACCTAAATAAATATAATAAAAATAAGCATAACTTCTAACAATAAAAGTAAATATGCACATGGTATGTAAAATACACTATATATAGATGACGGGCTTCGTGAATATAACTGCCACACTGTGCACATAGAAATTTTATATGAAAAGTGGAAGATAATGTGCTCACACACTAATGGGCACTGAACTAGACACAGGCTCATTTTTCAAATCATGTCATCTCTAAGGTTTGAATAAAAAGTAATGGCCAGAATGAGCCGGGATCCATCCCAGCCATTATCATTTGCCTCCTCAGCTTTATTTGTGTTGACTTGTACAGTCTAAAAAGATGACAGTCTCTGGGTCTCTGAATCCGTCAGAGTGATAATACACAGCACGTTACACTGTTGGTGACAGGTTCTGTTCTTCTAGCTGGCATATGAAAGGAAAGCATCTCTTTCCGTCATTTCAAATGCTATAATCTGACAGAATAAAGAATCTTGCAGAGGGGACATCACAAACCCTGTCTGTTACAATTTTCTGAGATAAACCAGAGTTTCGAGGGTGTCTTGTTCAGGAAATTAGTGTCATTCAAACTTTCATGTTTTTGGTTTAATAGCTGAAGCCTGAAAAAGTAGCCGCTGCAGCTGCTCCCACGGGTCAGATTTCTATTTTTGATATTAATGATTCATTATAGCTTAGTTTTAAATTAACTCCTTTTGCTGTCTGAGACAACAGTAATGGATTTCTCCGCTATACATTTAAGGCATGCCCAGTAGGGGTTAGGACATGGAATATAGGTTGAAAAATGAAAGCACCTTACTGTATATTTTTTCACAACAGTATTATTGTGGTAATTAAACTTGATAATAAGTCTGATGTATTTTTTATATTTTATTATTGATGCTGGTTTATTATTTGAGTAGCTAACAGCAGTATTTTCAAATATCCATGACAATAAAAGGGAACATATTGCATTAATACATCATTAACAATACTGAGAAATACAACACAACTCCAAAAAGTCAAGGACTTGTTCTTTAAATGGAGATTAAAAAACCTCATTGGAGCCTTTTCTAAATTACAGTTATAGATCCCCAAAAATATGGCATTAAGGCTGGGAGACATCAAATCACGGTGCAGGATATCTAACTCAATCTGGAAGCAACTGACAATCAACTCAATGGCAGTTACCACTATATCAGGTACAGTATGATACACAAACTTAATACAGAACACTTGCTAGCCTGTGTGTTGATGCTACAGTACAGTATATTATTTTTTATTGACTGTATGGAAAATATGCTGTGTATTGTATTGTATGTCTTTATTTATATAGCGCCATTAATGTACATAGCGCTTCACAGCAGTAATACATGTGGTAATCCAATAAATAACAGATAATATAAATAACAGATCATGGGAATAAGTGCTTTAGACATTAAGGAAGAGGAGTCCCTGCTCCGAGGAGCTTACAGTCTAATTGGTAGGTAGGGAGAACGTACAGAGACAGTAGGAGGGAGTTCTGGTAAGTGCATGTGCAGGGGGCCAAGCTTTATGTGCCATGTGTTCAGAATAGCCACAGTGCTATTCATATGCTTCTTTAAGCAAGTGTGTCTTAAGTTGGGTCTTAAAGGTGGATAGAGAGGGTGCTAGTCGGGTACTGAGGGGAAGGGCATTCCAGAGGTGAGGGGCAGTCAATGAAAAAGGTTTAAGGCGGGAGAGGGCTTTAGATACAAAGGGGGTAGAAAGAAGAAATCCTTGAGAAGAACGCAAGAGTCTGGATGGTGCATAACGAGAAATTAGGGCTGAGATGTAAGGAGGGGCAGAAGAGTGTAAAGCTTTAAAAGTGAGGAGAAGAATGGAGTGTGAGATGCGGGATTTGATCGGAAGCCAGGAGAGAGATTTCATGAGGGGAGATGCTGAGACAGATCTAGGAAAGAGTAGAGTGATTCTGGCAGCAGCGTTAAGGATAGATTGTAGGGGAGACAGGTGAGAGGCAGGAAGGCCTAGACGTGTATTGAGATACCCATTGTAATTATACAGACTAGCATATTTATATACAGTAGATAAAGACTGTGGGACTGTCAAGGGATCAGAGAAAGACAAACTATCCAGTACAGATATGGATGTAAATAAGATAATTTATTTATTTTATTTATTTATAAAATATTTTACCAGGAAGTAATACATTGAGAGTTACCTCTCGTTTTCAAGTATGTCCTGGGCCCAGAGTTAAGACAAAAAAATACATGGTTACAAAAACAGTTACATAAATGAACAGGGTATACATTATACACAAGACATTGCATGCACAGTTAAAGAAAATATATATTATGGGCGTATGAAACAGTTACAGACCAGATTAAAATGTGAGACAGCCTTATATTTGAAAGAACTTAAACTGGTGGTGGATGTGAGAGTCTCTGGTAGGTTGTTCCAGTTTTGGGGTGCACGGTAAGAGAAGGAGGAACAGACTGATACTTTGTTGAGCCTTGGGACCATAATAGACAAGAATTCTAAATACTGTAGTGACATGCCCCGTGGGCATATTACTTTTAACTGGTGATGGGAAAATGTGTAATGTTTCGGCCCACAAACTTTCAGACAAACATTTCTATTTCTTTGCAAACCAGCAAATGTTTGTTCAAAAGTTTTGTTATTTAAAAAATGTCACATTGTTTAAGGCACACAATACAATTTAGTAGTGTCTCCAGTTGTATATATTTCCCCACAAACAAATTAGGGAGAGATGCCTGTGCTGAAAAAGGAGCCCACCTGAGAGATATTCTATGCAAAAGAATGAGTCACATTTAAATGAGTCACATCCTACACCTCCTAAAATAGTTCCACAAGACCAATACTGACAGGTCTAAGGACCTTGTGATGGAGCGAGGATGGGAGGAGGAGAGAGAGGGAGGAGGATATGGAGTGGGGGAGGGAGGATATGGAGGGGGGAGGAAGGATATGGAAGGGGGAGGATATGGCGGGTAGATGGAGAATATGGAGGGGGGAGAGAGGGAGGATATGGAGTGGGAGGGAGAATATGGAGGGGGAGGGAGGATATGGAGTGGGGACGGAAATGGAGGGGTATGGAGAATATGGAGGGGTCAGGAGGGGGCAGGAGGGAGGATATGGAGGGGGGAGGGAGGATATGGAGGGGGTGGGAAGGATACGCTGTGGGGGAGGAAATGGAGGGTGGAGGGTGGAAATGGAGGGGGGAGGGAGCATACGGAAAGGGGAGGGAGGATACGGAAGGGGGAGGGAGGATATGGAGGTGGGGAGGATATGGAGGGGATGGAGGATATGGAGGGGGATGGAGAAGGGGAGTGGGTATATGAAGGGGGACATGGAGGAGTGGAGAGGGGATATGGAGGGGGGAAGATATGGAGGGAGGAAGGAGTTCCAATTTAGTAGTGTCTTCAGTTGTATACATATTCCCTCAAACCTACCTTTTGTGCGGAAAAGGGACTTGAAGCAATTCCCTCAGACGAAAGACAAAAAGGTCCTCCAGAGGAGTTCTTAAATAAAAAATAGCATTTAATGTGGAAGGATCGACATTTCGGTCCGCAACTCTCTCTCCAACCCCAGCCCACCCTGCCCTCTCCTCCTGGGCATCTCACCTCAATTTATTTGGAGGGAGGCTTGAGAGGATATATATACAACTGGAGACACTACTAAATTGGAACTCTTCATCCTCTGTCCCCCCACCATTGATAATAAAAACCGGAACTTGAGACACTAGTGGTGCTCTCGACTTATTGGGAATCACAAGTGCAATATATATGTAAATGATGTGAGTGGTCAGACAGTTGCTATGTCCTTTAACTGTGAATGTGCTACCATTGTTATTGGAATTAAATGCACCTTTAGTGACTACATGTTTGCAAGTGATATGTTTCCTCCTACCACTCTTATAATTGCCAGTGGTGGAAGAAAGTGTTTTATGACTAGGAACCTCAATGGGGTTTAATTTGCCAAAATGTTCTTTACATTTCTTGCTTTTTTAAAGATAACAGGAATCTGTTTGGGAAGCTTGGGACCTAATTTTGGGTCACATAAAAGAACTCCCAATGTCTATTGAGTACTTTCTAATTGAATAAGCTGATTGATTAAATAGTAGTAATGTATTTTGGGGGACCCTGACCATATATTGATTATTTGTTATTACATTTTGATCCATTGAACTACCAGTAACATCTCCCCGAGACTGGCTTTTTGTTTTGGATTCAGCTAATAATTGATTTATATCAATGCATTGACATTTTTGAAAGGCTTCAAATAATAGTTGACTATTGCAACCCTTTGCAACAAATGTGTCTGTTAGAATTTCTCTTAATTATATTACATTTTGCAAAATGTATGTTGTCCAACCATTTTCTATGGTGATTGCTAGTGGCATGCAGATACTGTATCTGTTAACATTGACTGATTTAAAATGAGTGTGAGTTCTAATATTACAATTGTCACCCACAAATAGCAATAGATCGAGAAAGATGATCAAACTAGAGCTAATATTGTGAGTGAATTTTAATCCCATGTCATTTTGTTTGAACGACAATGAGATATTCCTAAATTGATTCTCCTCACCTTCGCAAATGATAATAATGTCATCTATAAAACAACCAGGCGCTATATAAATATATATACACACACACACACATGGATTACCTATACAATACACAAAGAATGTATTATATGAATTGAGGCAATCCTATTATACTGTCAAACTGTATGTTTCCTAAATTTGAAATAATGTATTTGTAGTTTCCTAATAGAATAATTTTTTATTGAAATTGTATCTGTATGTTGTGCTTCTATGGAAGTTATTCAAAACCGAATATTAGAATTGTTTTATATTCTCTATATTTACAATGTTTGCATATTTGTAACAGCAATGGAAGCAGGGAAGCCACTCTTGTGTTGTCGAACGTGATAAAGAAAATAAGCCCTTGCTGCTGGATGCGTGACGGTACTCCTAATCGCTCCTAGGGTGTTTTCACCATGTAACGAAAAAAACAAGAATGCACACAGCACACCGAGGGTAAATAGAGATATAAGCAGCACTATGCGTGTTCAGAAATAAGTTTTACAGTTGTAAATTGTATAACTGATAGGTGAAAAGATCACCAAAGATATAAATGAGGCTCAAATAGAGACAACAAAAAGTATATAATAACACAATATTTATTTAAAAATATACACACTAACAAATACTGGATATAAGTGGCTGCCTCTAATCACACTACCCTTCTGCTGATGTTACTGTCCGGACTGCACTGATCAACAGCTGATGTTCCGTCCGATTCAGCTCCCCGGTGATCTGGCACCAGCCAATGGGAAGGCGCGCTGAACAGCATAAAGGTCACGTGAGGCTGTTCAGCGCACCTTCCCATTTGCTGTTGCTCCATTTATGCTCAACAATGGCCTTATATTCTGTACATATACCCACTGTGACTTACCAAAAAATAGGCACCAACTGTACTAGGTTTGTCTTCTGTATATCTACAAATCCATGAATGGAATGACAACCCAATACTCTATCCTTCAGACTTATAAGCCACTGTTTTTCCTCAACATCATTCAGGCAACTTATGGCCCATGAAACTTGAATGACAGGCTAGCACTATACCCTTAGCCTATTTTGGCTCGCGTGACCTCTCTAGAGGCATATAGTGGTATTCATTGACCTAGCTAATTTGCATTGGTTACCCGTTGCCTCTATGAGAAATTAGCATACTGTGCTATTATTTAATACGTTTTTATTGTACTCATTTATCCAGTCTGGTCCAATTATTTTAATGCATACCAATAAATAGTGTCTTTAACTCTTTAATTACGCAATACATCCTGGACCAGTACCACTGTTTTCTTTGGCTTCCCCTACTTTTGTTTAGGTACTTTCCCTTATACAGATATTGAGTGCACGCTATAGGGACTTATCCGGTTGGTAGTGCCTATGCTCCACCAGTGTTTTCTTTCTCTCTTGTAATTAATTGCTCGGTGAGTAGGTTTTATGGCCATGCAATTCTTTAACCTGGGCTTCGCTTTGAAAGCTGTGTAATATTAGAAGGCTTATAGGAATCCATGTTAAAATGGGTGAGAAGCAAAAAAGTGACAAACTGTGAGTGCTCATTTGCATGTTAGGACCCAGAATCCTTTGCTGCAATGAAAGCTTGGTATGCTGCGTGATTATGGGGTAAGGCAGATTTGTAGACATGTGAATGTGCTCCTAAGTGTTATTTATCATTGCTGTACACTGAAAGCGTACTAATTTGGCGACATTAAGTCCTTTAACACTTCAAGCGGTGGAGAGGTAGTGGCACCAGAGTACCACGGCCTCTCCGACAAATAGCGAGCACGTAACCTCAGAGCGGTGTTTTCCTCTTGCAAAATCTTTCACTACAGATTGCGTCAGGAGCGCTGGACGCGATCTCCCTTAGAGAACGAGCACTCTAAGGGCATGACATGGGCCACATGGGGCCCCTCAGTGCCAGACCACATGATGTAGTGGCTACGTCTTGGGGTACCCAATGGGTTAAACCTTGGTGTGAAGTTTAGAAGAAAATCTAATTTAGGGAAAATAAACGCTTACAATTTTGCAAATGCATTTTTGACTGTTTCAAACATCTCAAATTTTGGATATAAATGTGTGTCAGCCAAAAGGCATATGTTTTCTGTGTTGTCAGCCAAGAGGGGTGTATTTGAAATGCTAAACCACATCATAAATTACTATTTATTTAAAGCTATTAGATCTATAAAAACGACTCTTCTCCAGGAGTAATTCTGCATAAAGTTTACTTTTGCATCACATATGCGGTCATCATTCACATTATGCAGATAGCATCAATATCAGCAGTCAGGGTGAGACCAAAATAGTATGTCGTTGATATAGAAATTCATGCATCAAGAATGCTTCTGGGAAATGACATTTTAATTGTTTCTCACTATTGTAGTGAATATTACAGCCATGACAATGTTCTTCATATTTATATGTGGACTTTCCTGATATTCATACCTCAGATGGTGGGATTGTAAACTGTTTAGTTTCTTAAACTTCTACATTTGGCAATCTAATACCGTTCCATTAAATGGTATAGATGAGAAATGTTAATTTCCTAACCAATATCTATGTTAGTTTACTAATTAATTTGTATTTACATTTTAAGTTATTTTGGTTTTATTCCTCATTTTTTAATTATAAACTTGACTGATATAAATGCTCATTATGTCCATATTAATGGTTAATCTTGTGACATAAATCCTTGTAATACGATTTTAATTTGAATAATAATGCATTTACTTTGCTTTCTACATACCTACTCGATTCCACATCTTAACTGATCATTTGTCTTCTGTAAAGTTAAGGAATTAAAATACATACTACTTTACATATTGCCTTTAAAGGTACAGTACAGTTAGCAAATTAAATGATCAAGTCTGATTTTGCAATAAACATCACTCGGAGCAACATACTGTAGGGCCAGAGGACTGAATGGCAGGGGTTCTCAACTCAGTCCGTAAAATCCCCTAACAGGTCAGGTTTTAAGGATATCGCTCCTTCCGATAGAGCCACCTTTGCTAAAGCAGGGATATCTTGCAAACCTGAACTGTTGCGGGGGTCTTGAGAACTGGAGTTGAGAAACTCTGCTGTAGGGGTTTCGTGATGGGGCCAGGAAAGTTGTTGAGCAGAGGAGAGGGATGGGTGCTGGTCCATGGATTAGGATGGAACATACCAAGCACTGAGGGGTGGGCAGCAGGCCAAAGCCCCTCCCAGCTTTTTCCCTTGTCTATGGGCCTGGCTGGTATCGCTACCTACTGTACAATGAATCTCCAGCGGAAAAAATAATTTTTTTTGTTCAAACTACAGTATGTTGAACAAATAGTTTCTATCCTTCTTGAATATGACAAAAGTTTGAAAATGGAGTGCTGTGAATGTGTGTAATGTATTTATTTGTTTCTAATATACATTTGTCAGGACAGGTAGACAGGCAAAATTTAAAATAGGTGAAACGTACACTATGTCAGTGAAATCAACAGTAAAATTGAATAACATCAATTTCGCGAATTGCTTGGGCTAGTGTAACATGTTTGGGTTAAATGAAAAGTCTCAGCTGGGATATGCTATTATGTGTTCTTTTTGTCTTCTATTTTATATTTATAGATCCAGCGTAAACATGAAAGCTCATTGTAGACAAACCATTATTTGGAATTTTGACAGCATATTTCAAAAAAATAAAAAATAACGTCTAAATTCTAAATAAAACACTTTGCCGTTGAGCTCACTTGTAAATGTAAAATTATATCACACACATGTTTTTTTATGCTTTGTCAATTACATGGGAAATAGGGACTGTATGCTTCAGCCCTCCTAAAAATGAGACTAGGATGAGAAAACAACCTATTTCCTTATTAGGTTCAGGAGTCAAAGGACTCAGCCAGGAGCCGTAGGCTTCAAGAGCATAGAAGATTAAGACATATATTGGATTCATGATGGAGGGCACGAAGTTCATTTTCAAAATAAAACAGAATATTATTCATATTCCTTTTAAAATTCAGATTGCCAGGTGACCTGTGACATGCCAGCAGTGTATTACATTTTCAATGAGGAGTGTGTCTGGAGCTGGTAGATGAGGAAACTGCTCCCTGTTTTTTTTTTTTATATACGAAGATATTGTTGTGAGAATTTTAGGTGTAAATAGGGGCAAGGTAACATATTTATTTTGAATAAAGAAGATGCAGAATAGTGAGGTTGCTGGATTTATGCACAAGAGTAGGGATTAAAAATCTCAATGCATGTACGTTTATTATTATCCAGTGCTGGGGCACCTAGGCATTTTCAGGGGGGTGGGGGGGAGAGGCCAAATTAATCATCAAAGAATAATTGCAAGGAAGAATATAAACTATTTTTTTAGACTATATGTCTTTCAACTAGTTTTATGCAAGTACTATGTGAGTGAAGCACAGTTTTTTTTTTGTATTTTGAATTAGATTCAGCTAGTTCACCATCTGCAAAAATGATATTATTGAAAGCACATATGTATGCATGCATACAAGACTACTGATTTTCATATATATTAAAACCCATAACTGCAGCAGGAGATGGAGTCTTGCAGTCCGTTAAGGCTTGTATTTAAAACTGTATTGTGCTTAGCTGTAATTCAGATGTACGACTTTTCTGAGGAAAATGAATAATAAGAATATAGCACGGTGTTTCCGGGAAAAAGTTGCCCGATATGATCCAGAGACCAGGATTATTTGGACCTTTTTGACAGCATTCTTGATGCATTATAAACAGATTAATCACACAGGCTTTTTTATTTTTAATAAATAATAAAATGTATAGATTTTGATGGGCTATGAAAGATTAAATATAAATCAAAACATAGGAGTCGCGTAGACTTTATTGTAATAATTTATAACGTTTTGTTTTTTTAATGGAAAATGCTACTTTATTTATCAACTTTAAGATTGCATTTCCAGGGAGAATATTATGTACTGTTTTAACACAACTTGTATGAGTGTGTTTTTATTATTTCAGCTAAAAAATGTGACTTTGAGGTTTGTCAAATACGTTTCAGACCGGGACAGCAGATTAATTTTGGGGACAGAAAAATGAATACATTTTTAGATGTAAATATTCACAGGTTCACAACACATTTATACGTATGCAACTATTTCAATGTAATATAATTAGTGATTCCGGTTTTAGGTTTTCACCGGAAAACATAGAAAAACACCACTGACTGATCATCTTGCACGTTTGGTTAAAACCGATAAACACCAGTAATAAAGACTCCTTTTCTATTAAAAAGCCATTTTAAAAAAATAGATTTTTACATTTTACACAGGATTAAAGCAGAATGTATCCAGAGCTGAAGTCCATTCATTAAAGCTCAGTGGACCCCCTGCTTCTGGAGATACTTACCTCGGTAGGGGGTGCCGGTATCCACTCTGCTCGGCTACTGGGCTTCACATTATGGTGGTGTTTCAACGCCATGCCCTGCGGGCCAATAGGGAGCCATGACATGAACAGTTTCAGCTTTCTATTGGCCAGCGTGACGAGGGGGCTTTGAACCCTAGCTAGCTCAGACGGAGTGGCTACCGGCACCCCTACATAGTTAAATATCTACAAAAGTATGGGGTCTCCGGAGCAGAAATTAATGGGGTTCAGCCCCAGAGACCCCCTGCTTCAATCCTGTGTAAAAAAAATAATATAAGAATAAGAAATGTTAAAAAAAAAAGTGCTTGGATTGCTCCTTTAAATTCCACCCTTTGTGGCAGCTCATTCACAGTACCCATAGGAGACAACGGCATCATAAGGAGTATGGAAACTACAATACAGTGCCAAATTAAATTATCACTGGTAAACACCAATTTTTTAAATAAATTGAAAACTCTGGAAAACAAATAAAAAAATAAACACACAGATTTTATGAAAATTGAAACACCGAAAATGGAATCCCTAAATATTATACAGAGAGAATATTTAGAATTTCTTTTAAGTTAAATCTTTGAGCTCTTCAACTATCCTGTCTTCATGTATAATTCTAAGCAAAGCAGCAGCTAAACATGGAAAACAAAACATGGTTTCCTTTGTTTCAGTTTTAAATTATCATTGTAACATAGGATCAAAATAATACTACACCAGTGATTCTCTTTGTTCCTAATTATTCAATAAAATATACAGTATCTGCATGTGCATTTCCTCAAGGAACATAACCAATGTCATATTCAATTATTGTATTCTATTAATATGTACGCAGCTACTTCCACTAGTTTTGTCTACCACTTGACACTTAGTTATGTATAGGGGTAGTCATTTAATATATGTTATATTTCTTCAAAAATCCATGGGGAGCATGGGAGATGTTCAACATGAAATGGAAAAAGAATAATATCTAAGTGCAGGTGCTTGTGCAAATAGGGAAACTACCTGTCTTGGCTCGTGTATGATGCCTCCTCACAATAAGGTGGGTGGATAATCGCAACTCCAGAACTGTGGCAATTACAAATCTTGTCAGTCCTCATAAGAGATGCACCTCAATATAAGAAGAGAATGTGGCCCATAGTGCAGATATTTATGTAAAAAGTTTAATATGGTAAAAAGATAATAATCATACTCACAAGTGTACGATATGTATAAGGATCTCACAACAATATTATAGACATTGTAGGAAGGTGTTAACCTCACAGCCTCCGCCCCTTCAGCGATGCCGATGGTCTGGGGAGCTTCACCCGGCTGTAAACTTCCTCGCCCGTGTCTCCGTGTCTCCTATAGTGTATAGAAATATACTGTACACTACTTTGCATCTGTTCAAATGTTATTTTCAGGCATTTTTTCTCTTTTTAACATTGACTCAATGAACCAACTATTTTCATAATACTGGATACTACTTAAAGTTACTGAATTTCTTGAACGCATTTTAAGTCTTTTTTTCATCCGTTTTTATGTATTGAATGATCCTTTGAATTCGAAGAGTGAGTCTGGGCATAAAAATGCCACTGCAAAATTGATGGAGAAATTAAACTTTTAAATAAGAGAAACATAACAATATTGTAATAACACTAGTACATGCCTTTGATTTCTCCGGCACTAGGCTCATTCTTTAAGAATCCACTGTTCATCTCATCACTATCTATAAAATAGAGTCCTTAATTGGCCTGTGCTTCTCCAACATGTTTTTAATGAAAATGCAGCACATAACTATAAGTTTGTTGGCTGCCAGAGCCCAATTTACAAAAGTGGAAGAGCAAGATAAGAAAAGAGTACATCTGCAGAGAAGACTGTGCAATGAATCACACAGTGCCAGAGTTGAGCAGAATATAATTGAGTCCAACATCTCTGAGCACTTTCACCATAATTAATGATAATCTGTAACAGAGGAATCTGAGATTCCAGTTCAGAGGACTGTTTAATTAGGCCAAGTAATGAAAGCAGAAGCAGTACAAGAATATGGCCAGTTTCATGATTAATGATTCATGCTACTGAACACAAAAGTGCCGCACCGTTAACTCTAACGGATGCTGCATCTCTCTGGCATTTGCAAAAATAGTGAAATGCATGCATTTTTGTATATTAAAGATGTAACAGGCAATACCCCTTTCTGAGCTATTTACATGATAAATATACTTTCCAACGTAACTGTCTTTTTTCACAAGTTCCTTGCTCTGGGGTACAGTAGTTGAAGATAAATATGCTCTCCGTGCTAACTTCAAAATCAAAGTCTGCTGTCCTCTTGTAGAATAATTAATACTTTTCATTTGCAGAAGGGCTGTACTCTTCTTCATGAAATGCATGAAATGAAATATGTGTTTCTTTTCTCTGTGTGTCTCCAGGACTAAAAAAACCCTTTGTACTAGAAAGAAAGTCAAAATAAAAGGAAAGTCTCAGGATATTTAATGCCCGGACCCACTTGGGTTAACATATACATTCTATGCAGAGGCATTTAAGAATAGGAGGACCTTGACATACAGGGACATGACACACAGAGGGATAAGACTGCCCTCGGGCCTTAGCTCAGAAGCCATCAAATTACATGGGTTTTACGTGACTATTTGCTCTGCTATTCAATAAACGGTGCAGTACTTATGTTCGTTGCAGAAATACATACACCATAAGAATAATATGATAAGAAACCATGCTTACCAATGTACTATCAGTTGCCCTTTTGCATTTAAAAGTTTTTCTTTCAGCTAATTTGCCAATTGCTGCATTGTTTACTTAACAATGTTATTTCTATGAAACTACGAGACTCTGTATTTATGTATTAAAAAACAAATGCTGCAAAATACGACATTCATAGAATATTGCCTTGGATGCAATGAATAGCTGCAGTGCTCGGCTAGGATGTGAGTGTAATTCCACAGAAGTGGAGGATATGCTGACAACTATTAGTTAATTAAAACGGATCCCTTATAGATGCTAGCAGGGTGACAGTTGTTTTCCTGAAAGGCTGTGCCAAAAACTCCTATACTGCCAAAACATAGCTGATCGTAGATGAATATTTATTCTCAATACTCAAAAGATTCTGATACCATTTAAAGCTCTATATTCTATCAAAGAAACACATCTATTTTTTCATCACTATATAAATAAAGGTACCTGATTTAAATATATGCTATACATATATTTATATGAATATTTATATGAATATTTATATCTCTCTCTCTATATATATATATATTTATATATATATATATATATATATATATATATATATATATATATATATATATATATATATATATATATATATAGATATTGTCATCTTTATTTGACCTACTGTACAGATAATGCAGAATATTGTGTTATTATAACGCAGAATATCACAGTTTCTGTAGGATTTAATGGAAGTGGTAATGCAGAATATCATAGAATATCCCACCATAACATTCCAGCGGGATTAAAAACCCTGGCTACATCTGTATGTATATTATATAATATACAGTAGATAGATTTTGCTAGTAGCAGACAAATTGACAATATTGTGTAGCCAGGTCACCTCTGGCTCCCCGGATTCTCTTTTCCCTCTCCCTTACCTCCGCCAGGGTGGGGGCTGCTGCGGGGGCGAGTGTGTCGCTGGGAGCTCCCGGCGGTGTCGGAGGAAGGGCGCGCCATCTTTTTGGGGTCCGCGCATGCGCGGAGGCTCGCCCATGCGCAGAAGGTGTCCGGTGGCCATGTTAAGGTTGGCGCAAGGTTCGCGCATGCGCAGTAAGTATCTGGAGTTGCGGCGGCCATTACCCTTAGCAGAGGAATTCCCTAAGGTTGAGCCTGCGCAGAGAAGAGCAGGCCATTACAAGATTGTGCATGCGCAGTGGAGATCGCGCACGCAGCCCTAATGCTAGGAAGGTCTGCCAGGGACTACAACACCCAGAGTACTTAGGGGCAGACAGGCCACCTGACACCAGGGAGCCAATAGGGCTTGCAGCTTCCCCTGAGGAGAGATACATTTTGGCGCGGTCAGACAGGAAGAGTCAGTTGGAGCTAGGACACAGACAGGGGAGGGTGGTATATGCAGGGCGCAAGTGGCTCCTGAACTAGGCCAGACATCCCCCTTAGGCCCCAGGTAGGCCCCAACTCACCTCAACTTGTGATTGCTGCAGCGACTCCCCTTAGGTTAGGGACCAGGGTCCTGTAGAACCTTGACAAGTGAGGGTCTAGCCAGGAAGCGTGGATATCCTGGTCTGTTATTGAAGGTGAATTATCCTCTGCTGTAGCAGAGGCAGAGACTGTCTAAAGGTGGATCACTCCATGCGGGAGCCACCCACCATTGAGAAAGAGACGGAGGCATCTTGGATCATTTCCCAGAGCAAGGGATTCCAAGAAAGCATCTGCACGTCCGGGTGTGGACATACCCGGCAGGTACCACCATCTCTATACACTGGCGACACACTTTATTGCAGTGTGGCCAGTACCGCAAGCCGGGAGATTTCCCGGCTTGCAAGTGGCAGCCCCTCGGCGTGCCGCGCGTCTCCGATGCGCGGTCACGCGTCATCGGGTGCCTGCGCCCCCTGCACGCACGTCCAGGGCTCCCCGAGGGAGCCCTGGTGTCCCGCGATGTGGGGGACGGCGGCAGGGAGTTCCGGGGGACCCGGCGGACCCGGAGAGGAGAGGGGGAAGCCGCGATCGGCGGGCCTCTCCTCCGCTGCTTCGGCGCGCACCCGGCACCCTCCGGCGCGCGCCAGGTAACTGCTGCGGCCGAGAACGGGCAAATGCTCGAATAAACTCGGCCGCAGCAGTACGTGGACCAACCAGTACACTTTATCTAATATGGCACTGATCACGCCTAAGGGTGGGGTTGTGGGTCTCTTGTGTGACTCTTGGGACTTGGGGTACACAGTGTTTGGTGGGAAAAAGTGTGGGGTGGGAAAAAGTGTGGGGTACAAAGCCCTGCGAGGTGACCGGGTAGTTGTGCCATTAGTGTTATAGAGTGACACCCTTGCTGTTGTAATTTTTTTATTGTTATGCATATGCAGTAACTGTTTTATATATACCTTTGGTGTATTGGTTACTGTATGTGGGTCCTGTGTCAGGGTCATTCTACCCTTAGAATCCTACACAAGTGGAGGCGCTGTACATTGTGAGTATTGTTCCAGAGCATACACCCCAGGCTCTCACTGGCGGAGGTTCAGGCCTCCTGTGAACCTGACAGGTAAAGCACCATACCGGGTAATACATATAGATTCCCCTCACATGCACTCTAGCTGCGATTTGAGGGGGGGGGGGGGAATCTGTGTTACAACTGTATAAGTTTTAATGGAATACTCATTTTAAGTAAACTCACAATTTGCTAACGAAGAAGCAAAATTCAACAGGGGCTTTCCGTAACTGTTCTGGCTCGCATTGCACATTATTAGTATTTTTTAACAACCATCCTAGAGTTGCTATTAATTAAGTTATTGGGTGGGTGGAGAATATGTGTCTTATGATTGTAATTTCTGGTGACTTTTAGCGACTTTTGAAGATTTATTAACGAAAAAAAACAAAACTCAGCTACCTTAATAAAGGACCACTTTATAAATCTCTGACAAAGTCGTACAATTTTAGCAACATTGCAGTATTTTCATACAGATAAGTCTGAGCCCTCAGTAAAGCCTAATGTAAGCACTAAAAACAAGTCGTTATTGCAACCATTGGTGCACGATAGCAGATGACAAAAAGTGAGATTTTGATGGGCCGATTGATGAATTTGGGAGGGATAATATACAGTATATACATTACATACATATATGTGCATTTTGAGTAAACCAAAAGGTGCTCTGTAACATATAACAGTACTATGTGCAGTGCGGAAGATGTACATAGCACTTCACACAACATTTTCACACAGACAGGAGGAGCTACAGCAGAGAATGCGACTATTCTAACACAAACCAGTGACAATCGCCAAAAAGACCCAGGTACACCCAGGTACATGCTGGGTACATGCATTAAATTTGCCTTAAACTAGACCCAGCATTTCTGCATTGATTAATGGCCCGTCAGATTAACAGCGGGGTCCCTGGCAGTCCCATTCTAACTGAATGGGACTCCCAGGGACCCCTGCTGTGTTAATTCTATGGGTCATTAGTCAATGCAGAAATGCCTTAAACTTGCCTTAAACTAGCCAGGTTACACCCAGCACATACCCAAAATGTAACCGGGCTAGTTTAAGGCAAGCTTTAGAATACTCGGTGTCTCGTCTGAACCACCAAAAGAGCTCACATTTTGGTACCTGAGGTACAGAGAGCATTGAAATTTAATCTGGGTCTACATGTTTCAAATGTAGTTCTGACAAAACAGCTATTTGGACCCTAACATGAGAAAAGTGAAGATTCATGTATTCAGATGTTTTTTTATAAATATATTTTTATTGAATACAGTGAGAAATCAAGCTTATATTGTAACACAAAAACACATCAAGTCATATGCATTAGAGAGTTCTCGCAAGTCCAAACTGTGAGAAATTGTTATTTACAAGGTAGCAGTTTATTTTGTTATTTGCAAATCCTCTGTGTGATATACAAATTAGGTATTTTAATGAGCAGAGTAGGTGAACTCAGGGTGTTCTAATGAGAGAGAGACTTTCTTTACAGATACAAAATCTGCAGTTCTTACTGTATTCAATTGTGGTATGAAGAAAACCTAATACTAAAAAAAATGGGCTCAATTTTTGTGACAAAAGTGGACCGTTGGTGAAATACTGTATCACACAACCTTGCTATCATCAGAAGTTAAATAGATTTACTATTGTGTGTGCTATATAAGAAGAGAGGGAGACAATACCAAATGTCTGAAGAACTCTGATTTATATCCAATTAAAGTTTCTGCTAAATGTTCATAAAGAGTTTTAAATAATGGTGTCTACAATCACTATTAGAGATGAGTGAATTTATTTGGCAGATTTGGATCGGCCGGTTCCTTTGGTCCGTGGATTTCAGCGAATGAATCTCAAAAAGGGTGATTTGTGTTTTGCGGATTTTATATAATTTTTACCAATACACTCCGCAGATTCTGCAACCCATGGATGGATTTGTAGAATCTAATCTGTTGATTCAGCTTATCAGGTGGCAGGATTGTTAAAAAACCGCCAACGGATTGCTGAATTCGCCGATTGGATACTAAAAATCCGTACACAGATTGTATCCGATGGTGGGTTTTGATGAATCTGCGCTGATTAAAACCGGCCAAATCCGTTTATGGATTTTACACCGCAAAACGGATTTTGGGGGTTACTTCAGTGAAAAACCGTGAAACAAATTTGGGTGTATTCGCCCATCTCTAATCACTGTCTCATTTAAACTTGACTGACAGATAGAAATCAGTATACACTGGCGACACACTTTATTCGAGCTCGGCTAGTCCCACGAATTCGGGTATACCCGGGTGTATTGAGGTTTGTGACTGTTTTCTGCCCGAGTGCATTGAGTTATTTTCCGGCAGGGATTGAAGCATTTTATTCCCGCTGGCTGCAATACTGCACAGTATATATATATATACTGCATTACAATTCATGAATTTATGCCATCTGGTAGACACGCGAAGCATTGCAGCCTATTAAATCCTAATCATTATCATTTAACAGATCAGCCGCCCATCAGCCAGGCATGAACCCAGGCTGGGAAGGCAAACGCAACGGGGCTTGTCAGAGGTGAGGAGCGGCGCATTCCAGGTATCTGCCAGGTACATACCGGGTATTTGCTCGAATAAAGTGTGTCGGTGCAGTACTACAACAAAGTATTTCTTTGGAATTGTTTGGCTATTACAATTTGTTTGCTCTTTAAATTATTTGTGTGATGCATTTTATTACTCCAAGCATATGTGATGTAATGCTTCCCAATAATGTAAACGCTTTCCTGCTTTCTCCAGTGTTAGCTCAGTCAACAGGGGAGCAAAGCCAGTAGCTTCCTTCAACTCAGAATCTCTATCCTGATCAGATCTCATAATTATTGTTTTGATATCTGAAGTGGCATATTCACATAACAAACACAACCTAAGAAGATCATCTTGTTCCATGTCACATTTTTTATGTGTGTACTTCAAAACTTCTATGCAAACAAAAAGCCACAGGTCATTATTTTATCCGTTGAATGAGCAAATCCATAAACATTGCATTAAACATTTTAATGTAATACGATTGTCCTACGTTTCTTTTCTTCCAGAGACTAGTATTTTAAATTCCATTTTTGATGTTATCTGACATTTCACAAAATTAAATGAAGCATTACATCTGATCCTCTTTACGAAAAACTAGGCAGTAAGATTTTTGACTATTTATTAGATTTTTGACTATGGTAATAGCTCCTAGAATAGCAGTGGCAGTAAATATTATGCAATTCTAGTGGGAACAGTTTAATATTTGAATTTCACCATCCATTGGTAAAATATACATTACTAACACTTTTGGTTACAATTATCCTTATTTCACTAGTGTAAATATACAAAAGACATTCATAATGTAAGTAAATAATCTTTAACAAGTATTCAATAAATGACAATATCTTTCTATTACAAACAGCAGTTGTTTGAAAAACTTACAAGGTCTTAAATCAGCGGGGGACTGGCCTGGAAGGCAAATGCCCCATTGGCTGGTCTGATTTTAAAGATTTGGGCCAGCAGCAGACTGAACAGAGTTGCTCTTATGAATTTAAAGAGGAACATGCAGTGGCAGATCTGGCCACATGGGCGCCTGTGAGCAGCCAGATCACACTTGGATGCTCCTATGGGTCGGGTTCTGCATGTCTGCTCCCCTACTTTGTTCTCTGCAGCCACTCCTGTTGGAGATGGTCCCTGTAGGTCAGTGTGTTACTGTGTAGATCAGTTTATGGGTGTTGGTCAGTCTGTGTGTTAGTCTGTGTGTACAGTATATGTGATAGTCAGTCTTAGTGTCTCGCAGTGGTGGGATTCAGAAATTTTAGCAACCGGTTCTCTCACACCTTACCGCCCTTTCATAGTGAAAAATCACCATCATCATCTCTCCCCCTCATTATCATCATATCTCCCCCACTCCCCCTCAGATCTCCTCCAGTATTCCTCAGCATCTTCAGATCTCCCCCAGCCCCCTCTGCATCCTCAGATCTTCCCCAGTCCCCCTCAGCATCTTCAGATGTCCCCCAGTCCCCCTCAGATCTCCCCCAGTCTTCCTCAGCATCCTCAGATCTCCCCCAGTCTCCCTCAGCATCTTCAGATGTCCCCCAGTCCCCTCAGATCTACCCCAGTCTCCCTCAGCATCCTCAGATCTCCCTCTGTCCCTTTCAGATCTCTCCCACCCTCTCCTCCTCCATGCCTACCTGGGTGGACACAGGCACGGGGAGATGGTATGTGGCGACGGACGGACCCCAGCTTAAAGAATTAGCCAGTAGAAGAATCACTTGAGGCAGAGCAAGAGCAGAGCAGCACACTCTAGCAGTAGATACTGGAAGTTCTGGATCAGACTGCTAGATGGCGCTCCTCTCCTGCAATCCTGCTCTGCCTCAAGTGATTCTACAACTGGCTAATTCTTTAACACCTGGGGCCTGCCGCCGCCACCGCATACCAACTCCCTGTGCCTGTCTCCGAATTATAGACCAGTTCCACTTTGGAAAATCTAGGATCAAGTTCGCATGAACCGGTGCGATCCGGCTGAATCCTACCACTGGGTGTCTGCGTCTTTACAAATCAGTATGTGTCAACATGCTATGCTGGTCATTACCTGAGTCTGTGCTGGTCAGTGGCCAGGAGTCTGTGCTGGTCAGTGGCTGTGAGTCTGCCGGCAGCATTTGTATGACTGCTGTGCTGGTCAGTGTGTGTGAGAGAGTGTGTATGTCTATTATGCAGTTGCTGGCTTGTATGTGGTGAATGTATCAGTTGTGCGCATGTGTATATGGTTATACATATACAGTACAGTGGATATCCATGGGGGACACTTGCAGCATGATATCTGGGCCCATAGGATGCATTTGCCCTCCAGTTAAAAACCTTCCAACCAGCCACTGTCTTAAATCCAGTGAACATCATTCAGTAGTTCTTAGTATTATACATGGCTTTTCAATTGGCAAAACATAATAATAAAAAAATATATATATATATAAAACTTCAATCTTAAGTAGTTCCCCAAGAAATATGGTGTTCCCTTCTTACTCTCTGTTTAATTCCAAAACTCTCTTCTACTTGCGCATAAAAACATTTGGCACTATTAAGATATTGATTTTTGGCTTTTTCTAATGACTCCTCAATGACCCTTGTCCTTTCTTTATCAAGTAAGCGGTGGTGTTATGAAATTAGTGTGCTTTAAGTACAAAATATGACAGTGCAAATTATGTGCTTGCAGTTAAAATGGATGTCTTATGAAGTTGTAGCTACAGTAGTAGAAGGTATTAGGCCAAGCGTAAGACAAGGTCCAGTAGTAAATTATTTAGAAATGAGGGGCACAAGTATGGAATGAACAATCCAAGTCTTTTTAAGGTTTCGGAGAGAATCGGTATCCCTCTTAAAACTCTGTATGTAATATTCTCTTTTTCTGTATATCTGCCATACCCAATAAAGAACCCTGAGAGGTTCGAAAGCTTATCAACTACTTGCTGGTTCAATCAAAGGTATCATACCACCTACTCTCTCTCCCTCCTATGTTACTTAACTACAAGGAAGAAGGGACCAACACGGCTACCCACCCTTCTTTGCCATTCATAGCAAGTGTTTATGGAGGATATCCTCAAAGAAAGTGAAACTGAATGTTCTGTCAAACCAGGTGATGACCAGGTCACTTCGTTGCTACTGCTGTGTCTCTTTTGATGATTTAGGTGAATTTCCTTTTCTCAAGTTAGCTTTAGTCTGGTTGCATCTTCCTAAGGAGCCGGCCATGGGAGGATTTGTATGAGTGCTGTTGTTTTCTTTGACATACAGTAGTTAATACTCAGCTAAGAAAAATATCCTTGCTTTTGTTGTACTTTGTATTAGATGTTGTAGTCATTGAGAATATTATGGTTAACAGCTTCATTATGATTAGTGATGATCAAGGTGACCGACTAACATGAATAATAATCACCCTTGTAGGTATAAAACACCCCCAAAAATGTAATCTGTAAGATAAATACTAAATACAAGACTAGTTTCCATGAAGATTAGGAGAGTGGCGTATGTTGGTACCAGAATACAACTGTGAGTTTTCCTTGAGGCACTCAAGAAAAGAGAGTAAGCGGTCACAAATTAATTTTCCCTCCCCCAAAAATTAAGCATGAATCCCTATTACACTTACTTTAAATTTATTTATTTATTTATAAAATATTTTACCAGGAAGTAATACATTGAGAGTTACCGCTCGTTTTCAAGTATGTCCTGGGCACAGAGTTAAGACAAATAACACATGGTTACAAATACAGTTACATAAATGAACAGGGTATACATTATATACAAGACATTGCATGCACAGTTAAAGATAATATATATTATGGGCGTATGAAACAGTTACAGACCAGACTAAAATGTGTGACAGCCCTAGATTTGAAAGAACTTAAACTGGTGGTGGATGTGAGAGTCTCTGGTAGGTTGTTCCAGTTTTGGAGTGCACGGTAAGAGAAGGAGGAACGTCCATATACTTTGTTGAGCCTTGGGACCATGAACAGTCTTTTGGAGTCTGATCTCAGATGATAGGTGCTGCATGTGGTAGGCGTGAGGAGCTTGTTCAGATAGCTGGGTAGCTTGCTCATAAAGAATTTGAAGGCAAGACAGGAAACGTGAACTTTGCGCCTAGACTCGAGTGATGACCAATCTAGTTCTTTGAGCATTTCTCAGTGATGTGTGTTATAGTTGCATTGGAGAACAAAACGACAAATTGAATTGTAGAGGGTGTCAAGTTTGCTAAGATGGGTTTGAGGTGATGAGCTATATACTATGTCTCCATTGTCAATAATTGGCATTAGCATCTGCTGTGCGATACGCTTTCTGACCAGGAGACTCAGGGAGGATTTGTTCCTGTAAAGTACCCCTAGTTTGGCATAGGTCTTGGTGTCAGGGTATTAATGTGCATCCTGAATGTTAAGTGGGAGTCAAACCATATGCCCAGGTATTTAAAACTAGTGACAGGGGTTATTGTGGTGTTAGTGTTGGTTCTAATCTGGAGCTCAGATGCTGGAAGCTTTAAAAATGTAGTCTTGATCCCAAATACCATTGTTACAGTCTTGTCAGTGTTTAAAAACAGTTTGTTTTGGGAAATCCAGTTTTCGAGTCTC